>NC_091117.1:212412687-212712687 GCF_040183065.1 Periplaneta americana | reverse complement strand
ATAGAGAAGAATATACAGGGAAAATACACAACAAAATAGAGAAGATAAATAGAAGAAAAATAGAGGCGATGGGATAATAAAAGAAAAGGACAACCAAAACATTCCTAAGAAGTCTCTAATGACTTCAGTTCTTATCATCAGGTGTCTGAATACGAAGACAGCGGCTGCATCCGTGCCACATGCCCAGCCCATCTTCATCTTGCTGCTTTTACCAAACACCTTTGGATTCCATAAATAATCTGAATGTTGTTGGCAAGCCTTTCGTTGCTCGTGCCAGTGAAGTGCATGATACAATAAATTATTATTGATAACAATTAATAAATTTTGTTAGAATTACATCACATGTACAGGAAAAGAATATCATATGTTTTAAGAAGGGAAAGAGAGAGGGGAAGAGGGAGAGGAGGTGGGTGGAGAGAGAGAGAGAGAGAGAGAGCGCATTCAACGTGGAGGAGGCTGCCTCAATCCCTAAGGTAAAATCTGCACTTAGCAGTGACATCTACTGTCCCTGTCTCACGTCCTGAGCTGAGAGCTCCCTAGTTCTTATAACCACGCCTCTTACATCTGCTTGGACCGTCATGGCAGCTGCAGCGTGCAGCACGGCAGCATATTACATGTTCCGAAAACATTATCCTATGCCATTGCAGGGTTCTTTACTATTCATAATATTGGATACTCTAATCGTGGTTACCACTATCGCTATTATCTCTGATGGCGATTTCCTAAAATGTATGTACACACTAGGCCACTCTTTGTTCAGTCTGGACAACTGCTGAATTACCATAGAGCAGCATTTCTCAAAGTATGTTCCGGGGTTCTGTGAGTCCTTATGATTTAAAGTTTTATTTTACACTTTTTTTAGCTTGATTATTTAACGACATTGTATCAACTACTAGGTTATTTTGCAAAAATGGGATTGGTGATAGTGAAATAGTATTTGGAGAGATTACCTGACATTCGGCTTACGGTTGGGGAAAACCTCGGAAAAAATCCAACCACGTAATCAGCCCAAGCAGGAATCGAACCCGCGCCCGAGCGCAACTCTAGCTAGATAGGCATGCTCCTTAGCCGACTGGGCTACTCTGGTGGCTATTTTATACTTCATGATTATTACAAAAATATATAAATGTTACGAAAATATGAATCAATAACAACATGAAACCACCGATAATAATAATAATAATAATAATAATAATAATAATAATAATAATAATAATCCAAGAATATGCATAATAATAATATTCCAATAATATGCGTAATAATAATATGTTTAGTGAACATCTAAAACAGAAAATAATACTTATCACTTTCATCACTGGATTCTCTGCGTATGTGTTCACTAAAACAAAATACCGAAAAGACAAAATGCAGTACAGGAGAAATGAAACTACAAATTTCCGCCGCAAAACCAGATTGCAGGCTTACAAAGCAAATACATTCGTCTCACTGAACAGAATTATTGAGATACTAGCTTTCACTTGTCTGTTAATTATTAAATAATAATAAATATTACAAGGATTCTGCAGTTACCCTTTAGGTTAAAAGGGGTTTTGAGGTGGAAAAAGTCTGAGAAACACTGCCATAGAGGAAAGAGTTTACGGATGTGTACACATAACAGTAATCATGATTAGGTCGATAATCTCTAGTAGAGATTGTGGTCTACTACTGGTATTAGTGTTTAGTTACAGGAATTGATGAGTAGGACATAGTTTGTTTTGTGAGGGGACAGCCTATACATTCGCTTGTCCATGGCTGATCTTGCTCCATAGCTGACGAAAGCAATCCTGAAAAGGCCGATGTGTTGAACGTAGGGTAGTAGGCACATGCGGTACCCAAGACCTCCCACTCTCCCCCTCTCCTTCTCGCCCCGCAAAGAAACAGCTCAGGAAGTGAGACACAGGCAGTATGGCTCTCTTGCTTTCCTCAAGGCACATTTTGGTTAACTTAAATGAAGTTCCCCTAGCGCCAAAAGAAGTCCTTTCACTTCCCATGTATTAATCATTTTGTATCTCTCACTGAAGTGAGGAATACATGGGTTGTAAATAGACTTCTTTTCATCGTTAACGTTATTGGCTTGTTGATCATCCTTCTCAAAATGGACAGTGGGGTCAAGAATGAGGCTTCTTTGATTCCAGCGATCGATGGCTATAATGTCTGCTCCTCTCGTTGACCCATTCTCAGCCAAGCAGTGCACTTCTTCGTAAACCTCCCACTTTGCCTTCCGAAGAGTGGTTGTGATGGAGCTTCTCGCTTTATGGTGGCAATTGTTCCTCAGTAGTTCTCCTTTAGGGTAATAACCCAAAACATGCCCAAGGGTTTCTACTTCGCTGCATCCTGGATGACGACACTTTTGATCTTGAAAGGAACAAGCTGGCACCGATCGTACTGCTGCGATGTTTGTGGACTTTATTCGATATTTCTGATTTTACGCGGGGAAAAAAAAAAAAAAAAAGCTTTCATCTGAAACATGTTTCCTATTAAACCCTTCATATAATGAAAATCTTGTGTTCCAACACCGAACTTACTGCATGAGGAGTCTTGCAGTCCCAAACAATAATCAGCCAATTATCTGATACATTATTGGCAGCACAGCCACGAGCAACAATCAAAACTCACAGTGCATGCTGTCAAGCCAATGAGTGGGATGATAATAATATATCAGCCAGCTTTGGCTCTCAGCAACTAAGATTTTCTACAAATAATCTTACATTCTTGAAGAATGTGTGTTATAAATTTGAGTGGGCCTAATATGCTTGGACAATGTCCTAAAGGCGAGCTGCTGATCAATGCTAGACATCATCGTGTACGACATGCTTTGGCGACATCGTTAAAAACTTTAAATTGGGAGATTCATGAGGAAGTACATTGTGTATCATCAGATGGTTCTTTCAGACGGGCAGACATTACTGCTATTAACGGACGCTTAAAAAGGGCTCTTTTCTTGACCCTACTATCCGTTTCGAAAGAAACCTAAATCAGGCCACTGAAGTTGATATTGAGAAGAAGTCCATATATGAACCTTGTCTGCCTTATCTTTCTCAAAAGTAGAACGTCCCTCTTAAACAATGGTCTGTCATTGGTTTGCTGTTTGGCAGTAAAGGTTCTATTTCCAAATTCACATGGAATTATCTTAAGGAACTTCACATTCCTTTTGATTATGTAATGTCTGTGCTTATAAATATTATCAAGGATTCTCTTCAAATATTACATTATCATCTCTATTTCAATTAATCCACTTATGTTTGCCTTAAACAATTAACTCTCTTTTCACATCACATTATATTGTACATGTTTATTGCATTCAGGACCCTTGTGGTCACTCAAATTCTTTGAGCTGATGTCTATAATTTAGAAAATATATAGTCTCAAAGATGGCTTAACTGAGAAGTTCTAAATTTATTCCTGTGAAAATTTTACCAAAGTGGCTTAACCCTTTACTGGTGTCATGACGTCTGTGAGATGGCTCCAAACTTTTTCACTGAAATCCCTCCTCCTACAAGGCTTATTTGGCTTCCTTCGTTTATGTACCTTCCAGTTGGAGTATTGGTTCTGCGCTGTGAAAGTCGCACGTCCCTCACTATGTTTTATCTTGAGTAAGTGCATAGTAAAATTGACATGCTGTCTCACAGACTTCATGATACCAGTTAAGGATTAACTAGTTCTCTGCATATAGTCTTGAAATGCTACTTCAGATATTATTAAATGTCATTTCAGTTATGCGTTGTTTTTTTCTTCAGACCGCCATAAAAACGTATAAATGAAGTTTTACAGTGTATATTAGTACCAGTGTTACAGAAAAAAAAATATGTGCTATACAGTGAAACCTCTCATTTACGGACATCGAAGGAATATAACAATCTGTCCACATCTGGGAGGTGTCCTTTACTGGGAGGGAGGCTCACCAATCTAACAGTAAATTTATAATATGCATTATGTATCCCTTCACGCTTTAAATGAAATGTTTTACTGTAGTTTAATTATAAATACAGTCTACAGTACTACAGTAAATTCTTTGCAACTTTGAACTACAGTAGATAAGACCGAAAAAACGAAAATGCAGCTGTGCCATGCAATTTTATTCTAGGTCTACAGATACAGTACTGTAATTTACAGTTTTCAACTTAACCTTTACGTTCAGGTGCCATCTCTCTCGAAACAGAACAACTGATTGAAGTGAAGAGAATAATCCTATTAACCATATCATGTGTTGAATACAATTTCAAGATCGCGGAAACCTTGGACCCATCAGACAGGTTAAAATTTATGACTTTGTTTATCTATCCACTTCCAGCTAACAAGGGGTAGCTGGCTGGGCTAGTGGTAGCCTACGAGACCCTTATGTTATGTTTCATGTTAAGGAATTTCTGTACTAAATTTTCCATTTTTATAACACATTATGTCTTCAAAACCAAGTTCTGTCCGCAGTCAGGAGGTAAGGCAAGCTTTGAGACTGTGAAACAGCTATCCGTGTCTGAGAGTGTCCATAAGCGAGAGTTAAATTTATCATTATTTCTATATCATTTCAGTTGGGACATAAAAATCTGTCCGTATATGAGGAGTGTCCGTAAGGAGAGGTTTCATTGTAGTTAGTTTAGACCTAAGTATCTAAGAGTAGCCTATAACAATATTAAAAAAATTCAGGAGTAGAATAATAGCACAAGACAACGTGTCACTGTTTATTCTGTTTTCTGGTAATTTATTACTACTTTTTTCTATTTCAGTTATTTCGTTTTTCCTTGTATTGTCCTTACATTATTGAAATATTAATAAACAGAACTTTCAATGTATAAACCAATCATATAAATATGCATAGCACTGATGAAGAACGAAGAAATTATCGTGTGAGAGAATCCCTCAACTACAATCTACTGCGTGAATTTTTCCACGAGTTAAAACACATTTCATTTTAAGGATACTGCCCTAGAAATAAATTTCTTGAAAATCAGAGGCATATTACTGAAAAAACATAAACTAATTATTCAAAGAAATAATATTTATTAATGTTAACATACAAGCCCATAATACAAACAATGTGTTACTACAGATGTCATTCTTCATCTATATTGATTACAATCTTGCCTCGCAAGTGACCAGCCTTCATTCTCTCGTAAGACTTGGGTAACTCTGAGAATGGAAATACCTTTTCAACAGTTGGACATATCTGCAAATCAGAAAAACAAGTATAAGTCTAAAGCAATAAGCAAAAATAATTCGTCTGATACAGTGTTATCTTGCACTGCAGCAACATGGTTTAAGGCAGGCCTGAGAAAGTTAGGAGCAAGATCATATCTTTGATATTAGTTTGTCATGCCGTACTTCCACCCCACCCACCAATGTACTCTAGTAATCATGTCTTTAGGGGGACAGTGGCGGCACATGTTTCATTGGTTTGTATATTGTCTGCGACTGAGTCCCTCAATTAAAGTTTTCTCTGACTTTTGTACACAATCTTGCCCCTCCTCCCTCCCCAATATTTCCAAGAATTCGGTATGTATGCAATGCAAAACAATTTTGTGAATGTTAGCAGAACAAGAAGAACTAACGATGAAAGAGTAATGGAACGGAGAAAAATTCTCTCCGGCGCCGGGACTTGAACCCGGGTTTTCAGCTCTACGTGCTGATGCTTTATCCACTAAGCCACACCGGATACAACTCCGACGCCGGTTAGAATCGTCTCAGATTAAGCTCCAACTCTCGGGTTCCCTCTAGTGGCCGCCCTCTGCACTACGTCATAGATGTCTATGAACGCAGGACCGAAGTCCACACATGTGCTGAGGTGCACTCGATATGAGTGACTAGTTGGCCGGGATCTGACGGAACAAGCGCCGTCTTAAATCACGAAGTGATTTTTACGCATATCATATATATTACTTTAATGTACCGAAGTACATATGATATTTCCATGCAGATATTCTGCGTCATCATACGATGAAAGAGTAATGGAACGGAGAAAAATTCTCTCCGGCACCGGGACTTGAACCTGGGTTTTCAGCTCTACGTGCTGATGCTTTATCCACTAAGCCACACCGGATACAACTCCGACGCCGGTTAGAATCGTCTCAGATTAAGCTCCAACTCTCGGGTTCCCTCTAGTGGCCGCCCTCTGCACTACATCATAGATGTCTATGAACGCAGGACCGAAGTCCACACATGTGCTGAGTTGTATCCAGTGTGGCTTAGTGGATAAAGCATCAGCACGTAGAGCTGAAAACCCAGGTTCAAGTCCCGGCGCCGGAGAGAATTTTTCTCCGTTCCATTACTCTTTCATCGTATGATGACGCAGAATATCTGCATGGAAATATCATATGTACTTCGGTACATTAAAGTAATATATATGATATGCGTAAAAATCACTTCGTGATTTAAGTCGGCGCTTGTTCCGTCGGATCCCGGCCAACTAGTCACTCATATCGAGTGCACCTCAGCACATGTGTGGACTTCGGTCCTGCGTTCATAGACATCTATGACGTAGTGCAGAGGGCGGCCACTAGAGGGAACCCAAGAGTTGGAGCTTAATCTGAGACGATTCTAACCGGCGTCGGAGTTGTATCCGGTGTGGCTTAGTGGATAAAGCATCAGCACACAGAGCTGAAAACCCGGGTTCAAGTCCTGGCGCCGGAGAGAATTTTTCTCCGTTCCATTACTCTTTCATCGTATGATGACGCAGAATATCTGCATGGAAATATCATATGTACTTCGGTACATTAAAGTAATATATAAGAAGAACTAAGTTTTGGCAGCTTCTTCTGCATGTTTCTGATGTGATGACATTAGTAAATACAGTAAATCCAACTTACCTTTCCTTCTTCTACTAGAGAAGTGATTTCCTTGATTGCTTCGGATAAAGGAAGAAAGAACCCCCATCTGAGTGTACTACTTTTGCTTGTGACACCAGTTTTCACATTTGTAGTGAACAAGTCTACAGAGTTCTTCATCATGCCCATAATCAAGCCATACTCGTCCACATTTCTCAACATAGGGGATCTCAGGGTTATAAACTTTGAAAGATTCCAGTCTTTTAAACAGTCTGCATAGTTCGGGCCAACATCTGCACCCAGCCCAGCTGCGTCCAAAATAATGTCATACCTAAAACATGTACAAATGAACAGAACAATTTCTCCCAAGATGGAATGCAGACTTGTTTATTACTATAATGTTTTGTATCTTCAACTTGATAAGGTGTGGCTTAAATATTTTGTAGCAAACGAAGTCTGGGTTCGAATCCTGCCCAGAGCATGGATATTTGTCTGTTGTAAATACGCTACGCTGCTAATGTATAGGTACTTCAATCTATTATTAAGCACACCTCTTGATTTTCTCAGTCCCAGTTCCTGTAGAGTAATCTTATTACATGTTAAAATTGAATCAAAAAAACTCGTGAAAAAAAAAAGTTACCAATTTGTTGTATGTTCGGAAGGATCCATACTAACATTTCCAATCATACAGACTTCTGACAATCTTTTCACTCTCACTGCTGTCCTTACAGTTGTCTGCGCATGTAACAACAACACACGAAAACATTTCTTTACATGAAGTATCAAACTAGGGTTTCCATACCAAGAACACTAAAATTCTGGACATTTTGACGCGAAAAGTGTGCCTGGGCCTTATCATTTCATACTTCCCACTGCCGATACTAATAATGAAATTAATGACTATATCATATTAATAGCACAACAAGATAACATTAAATTTTATTTATTTTGTAGTTACATATTGTGACAGCTGCGTCGGGATTCGAATGCGCGTCCGACAGGGCGCTGCAGTGTGGCGCGACGTAAGGGGAACGATGGCACGCTGGGCCGCGGCAGAGAGGGGGAAGTAAAGCAGCTGCGACGTCGGGGAGAAATCCAGAGAAGTCTCGAGAGGTGCCATCCTCTCGGTATCTGTAGAAATTTCGAGTATCGTACTTTCTGGAAACTATGGTTTAGTGATAAAAAGGAGATGCGAAGAAGGAGTCAGGCAGTAGTTGCTAGTATTGGACAGCGAGTGAACCAGCAGCGCCCAGGAGTCTAGGGTTCGACATGCGAGTGAACTTGAGCAGCGTCCAGGCGGAAGCAACGCAGTTGGAAGACTTGAGTTCGAGTGCAGTGGACTGTCCCCGGAAGTCCTGAGTTCGAGTGCAGTGGACTGTCTCTAGAAGCCTTGGGTTCGATATACTGTGAACTTGAGTGAATGAGCTAGAAGAACTAGCCAAGGCAACGAACTGAGAACAGACAGTTTTGTTTTGTAAATAGTGCTTTGTGAACATTAGTTAAGATTAGCAGTACATTGTTGTTTTCAATAATCCAAGTGTATTGTCATTGTCGTCTGTGGAGTGCAATAACGAATACTGTGTTGCTGTGTGGAGTCAAATACCCATTGTTGACGGGAGTGTTTAAATTAAATTATAGAAAGTGATTATTGTTGTGACAATGAAAGTTACATTATTGTTTGAATTAAAAGTTACAATATTGTTTACATGTACATTAATGTTTTGTGTACCAGTCATACTTACTGATACTGGCTCAGTTTTATTTTTGTTTACCTGGGCATAGTGCCAGTGTAGAAAGGATTTTTTCTTTAATAAACAGTCAATGGACTGATGAAAGGAATAGGATTATAGTACCTAACCTCTGTAAAATCAATTTTAATGTTATAATTTAATTTTTTGCACGATCGTGTTTTTTACTGTATTTACAGCTACTGTTGTTAGAATTCCCACACAGAAACTTGTTGCTAGGGAAACCATTCTTCATAACATAAATCTATACTGAAATAGACCCATTGCAGCGCACTTATTGTTACTTAGTTACCATTACAGTGCACTTATTGTTACTTAGTTACCATTACAGCGCACTTATTGTTACTTAGTTACCATTACAGTGCACTTATTGTTACTTAGTTACCATTACAGCGCACTTATTATTACTTAGTTACCATTACAGCGCACTTATTGCTACTTAGTTACCATTACAGCGCACTTATTGTTACTTAGTTACCATTACAGTGCACTTATTGTTACTTAGTTACCATTACAGTGCACTTATTGTTACTTAGTTACCATTACAGCGCACTTATTGTTACTTAGTTACCATTACAGTGCACTTATTGTTACTTAGTTACCATTACAGCGCACTTATTGTTACTTAGTTACCATTACAGCGCACTTATTGTTACTTAGTTACCATTAGTGCACTTATTGTTACTTAGTTACCATTACAGTGCACTTATTGTTACTTAGTTACCATTACAGCACACTTATTGTTACTTAGTTACCATTACAGCGCACTTATTGTTACTTAGTTACCATTACAGCGCACTTATTGTTACTTAGTTACCATTACAGTGCAGTTTTGCGAAGGCTTTGGAATAATATTGCCGTATATTTTCAACGCAAAATATGTTATATTTGCAATTTTAAAAATATGAACATGCAAAAAATATTGTACAATTTGCATGTAGAAATTCATGTGTCACTTACTTCCCACACTCTCGAATTTGTTTCTCTGCATCAGGCTGTGTATAATCAATAATAGAGTCAGTCCCAAATGATTCCAAGAAGGGAACAGCATCTCCACGACATGTGGCAATCACCTAAAGACAAATAACAGAAGAATCTGGATGAAACTGATGTAATACCAATCGGTGCTTCAGCTGACCGTCCTTACAGTCTGAATAGGGCTATAGTCTGCGTTGGATTCAGACTTTTTCCCAAAGATAGAAATGAAACAATAGAAGGGGAAGAATTGATATAAAATGGTATGGAGTACAGATGAAGAGCAGGACAAGTCTATACGAGCTATTCCATCTCAAATCGACCAAAATATAGAGAAAATTTACCTTACAATTTCTAAATACAATGAAACTTTTTTTGTACGTAGAGAGCTGTGATACATTGCTTTGTGCAAAGTATGAGGCGTCAGAACTTCATAGTGTTTAAATTTAAAATATTTAAATTTATCGTATTTTCATAAAATTAGCAACTTTAAATTGTTGTAGCTCCGAAACCCTTTCACCCAATGATCAAAATCATGGTTTATTTTGATGCTGAGAAATTAAAGTTTATATTGACATATAAACAGATTTTCTTACTTTTTATGGAAATGGAGAAATTCAGATTTTTCCTCATTAAGACGCCTTTGGCCAGGAAAAATTATTTTAAAAATATATAGTTAGATTCTGCATTGAAAGTACAAATAAACACATATTTTTTACTGATGGTATGTTGATAAGAAAGTATTGAAAATATCAAATAAAGAAAATAAATAGTACGCACGTGAACTAACCAGCTGACTGTGAGACGGGAGCTTAGCCGAGACAAGCAAGGCCAGGAAACAGACACGGCTGGGGTAGCTTTATCACAGGTTTTCATAAACACAGGAGTAAAATGACGCCCAATGCTCGCTTATCTTCAGCTCTCGGCCAGTGTGTGCGGTACTGCGCCGTTCAAGTCCAGGTGTGTGAAAATAATTTATTTAATACCCTCGAAACTTATTGCCGAGCCACTAAGCAAACAATGCCGAATCCCTCTTAATAATGCAAGGTTTTTTCTCAATATTTTTTTACATTTTTACAAATGATCAAAAAGCCTAAAAACAAGTAAAATCAGATTATCTGTCTCTCTGTGTACAATAAAAATAAGGCTTACTTCTTAACATAACTTACTAAATGTCAGCTTCAAAATGAGCTCTCGTTCAATGTTCTGCAGTAAATGGTTCCAGAGTTCTGAGCGCTGAAAGAGGCTTGTTTTTATAAAATACGCTAAATTTGTCGCTCAATAATACGAAAACCGTTTGACTTTCGATAGTATATTTTTGAAAATGCACTCCCCTCAGCACCTTGTATAAGTAGGGAAAAAATTAGAGTATAAAAAAATGCGAGGTTCTTTACTGATCGATTTCATATGGAATAGCCCATACACACTTAAATCACTGGTTGGACCCAATTTCCTACCTCCAAATTTCGACATGGGCCAGAAATGACCGACAGATTTTATCTGGAGCCCTGGACGGGTTATTTTATGTGCTATGAACCTACGAATGAGTCTCCCAGCATTACTTGCCATCCAGAAAAAGCCAGACTAAGAGTTTTATCATCTTTCAAAATCCACTGCCCTCAGCTGCGAACCTTTGATTCAACAGCTACCGTCAAGAATGCAAGAGAGGATTGTGAATTACATGAAATTAGACAAAATATTTTTTCAATGGTAATTAATGATTTCACTTCAATTTTTATACAATATATCAGGACTGTCGCTGGGCAGTAACCTGAACACAAGTGTCAGCGTCACATTGTTGACAAGTAACTCCATTTGTTAGCACAACCATAAAGCACAAATAGATGTTATAGAGTTACCAACAACGAAAAAAATACATATATTAAAAAAAAACTTTAATTTAGGCACTATTATTATTATTATTATTCATTATTATTCAAAATGAACCACGAAACTGACAGCAATTCAATTATTATACTAATCTAGTAAGGTCTTTGTTAGTTTAATTGGTAACAAAATATAAAGATATTTTGGAATTAAATCATAAACACAAGAACACCATTTTGTAACACTTTGTAAAATCATTCGAATAAACTAGAGAATGAAAGGGAACAGTTTCTAAGGAGCTCTACCGTAAAATATTAATATTTACTCCATTTTTATTTTATTTTATTTTTTTGGTGCAGGGAAAATACTCGTAAAAATAAATAATGTCTTTGTTAAAGGCTAGTATTTTCCCTGGATCAAAAATACAATACAAATGAAGTAAAAAATTATTATTACCTGGATCAGATTTGTGCCAAAATTCTTTATGTACACATTACTATGACTCACTACAGCCGTTTCCTTTCATTTCCACGTCATCTGAGTGTTTTTACAAAGTAATACGGAATGATGTTACTGTGCTTATCATTTACCTTTCAGCATGTAAGAAAACATATGTGTGAAAATTAAAGCATGGGTGCAATTGCTAATGAATTCAATTGCCACAGGGAGTTTACCACAAGAACATCTAAGCAACATAACATTTTGCTGATTTTCAATTGACAGAACATTACATAGTATAGCTCTCTTTCATGCCCACCAGGGTTACCACACGTCCTGGATTTCCCAGGATTGTTCTGGATTTTAATGGTGTGTCCTGTGTCCTGGATTAAGGTATATTTGTCCTGGAATGCCAAAGAGACTGGGAAAACACAATTTTTTGCTCATTTAGGCTATATAAAATTAGTTTTAAAATTCCTTACTTTTTTCAAGAACCTGTGCCACCTATGTTTAATGTCGTCGTCAACGACACCTGATGCTTCCCATCAGGTTGTATTCAAATAAAAACTATAATACCCGGTACTATAGTTTGTATTAGGTATTATATAATATCAACTTTCTTTACTCTGTTTGGAAGTTGATTTATTACTGATAAGATTTAAACACTGTATCATTAATTTTTTCTGTATAGATCAAGCTGTAATTCTACTTGAAGCAAGTAAAGCGATAGGGTTGGAAGTAAATCCCAAAAAGACTAAGTATATGATTATGTCTCGTGACCAGAATATTGTACGAAATGGAACTATAAAAATTGGAGATTTATCTTTCGAAGAGGTGGAAAAATTCAAATATCTTGGAGCAACAGTAACAAATATAAATGACACTCGGGAGGAAATTAAACGCAGAATAAATATGGGAAATGCCTGTTATTATTCGGTTGAGAAGCTTTTGTCATCTAGTCTGCTGTCAAAAAATCTGAAAGTTAGAATTTATAAAACAGTTATATTACCGGTTGTTCTATATGGTTGTGAAGCTTGGACTCTCACTTTGAGAGAGGAACAGAGATTAAGGGTGTTTGAGAATAAGGTTCTTAGGAACATATTTGGGGCTAAGAGGGATGAAGTTACAGGAGAATGGAGAAAGTTACACAACGCAGAGCTGCACACATTGTATTCTTCACCTTACATAATTAGGAACATTAAATCCAGACGTTTGAGATGGGCAGGGCATGTAGCACGTATGGGCGAATCCAGAAATGCATATAGAGTGTTAGTTGGGAGGCCGGCGGGAAAAAGACCTTTGGGGAGGCCGAGACGTAGATGGGAAGATAATATTAAAATGGATTTGAGGGAGGTGGGATATGATGGTAGAGACTGGATTAATCTTGCTCAGGATAGGGATCAATGGCGGGCTTATGTGAGGGCGGCAATGAACCTCCGGGTTCCTTAAAAGCCAATAAGTAAGTAAGATCAAGCTGTAATAGGACATTATTTTTGCAGACTTTATCAATATTTCAAAGGAAATTTCATAATCTAGCAAAAATGTAACAACATTTAAAGTTTAGGCCCTATATAATTATTTGAAATACATAAAAACTAATAAAATGAGTTGTATTATAAACTGAATTAATTCAAATGTGTAATCATGTAAGGTACACAGTAACATCACCTGTTCCGGATTCCTGACGACAGAATCCACTATAGGATTAGGAACGTTCCGGATGGTTCTAGGCCTACTCACTGTTGCTTTAGCTATGCCAATATTATCCCCTATTAATAACTGAAAAGATTCAGTGGTGTAAAATTTTAGTATACCTATAGCATAGGAGAAAGGCATATTTCCTTTGTGTATTATAACCTCTCACGAATTTCGTCTACATACTAACTTTCTGACAACTGTTTTCGAAAGTCTATAGCTCAGTAAAAAAATTCGTTCACAGGTAGATTTTCGAAAACATCCATCCTTACACCTCTCTCCCAATGATGTAGGCTACATTTAAAAGGTCTAAATACAGCAATTTTGCATATACAGTGTAATACCACAGTTTAGTATATAGAGTTGCGAAGCTCAATACTTACTAAATATGCAAACATAGACAGTTGAAATATGCATCCATAGATAGTTGCTAGCCACCAGGATCGCTACTATCGCTTCATCACAGACTCTTTCCCTAGCAGACGATAAAATGTATTGTACTTTTGATATCGTATTCTTTTGAAAAATTAACACCTTCCTTCCACTATTGAAATACGAAATACATAAGTTTTATATATTATTTTCATAAAGTATATATTATATTTTATAAACTCACCTTCCTGGATCTTTCGGAAGGATAACTCTGATCTCTTTTTCTTAGAATTTATAGTGCTACAAACGTCTCCTTGTTCCATATTATTACTCAAATTATTGTATTTTAGCCATTTACAGTTATTACAACCGATAACGAACATTTCACAGTTTACACAACTTTTCACAACAATGCGATATACGGCACAGGCAATGCCTTTTCGATCTAGACCAGGCCGTAATGTATGTTCGGGTTTTCTATTTCAGTGTATGGAGCTCAGTGAATTATTATATTATAACTTTATTGCATATCATAGCTAAGTTTTATTTAGTGTAATGTGTCCATAAGTTCCCTTTACTTCTTGTTGCATAATAGCCTATGTTGCAGAAATAATTACAACTGTGTTATTTTAATGTGAAGAGAATTTTACATGTTAACATAATCTTTTCGCATCAACATTTTAAGTTTAGAATGGAAGCTATTTTGAGGTTTAATAAAAAAGAATTTATATTGTGATTTTAATATAGCACATCTACCTTCCTTGATAAAGACAGAAAATTTATCATACCACTCTTATGAAATTAGTGTACGTACGATTGTTACTTCGTCTCTTAGGTAGCAGATAAATACAATAATTCAATACTCAATTGTAGTATTAAAATACAGAAAAATTGAATGTGCGGAGTATCATACATGACATTATGCTTAATTATAATGTATAATTGCGAATTTAGGAATATAAGATGTAGTAAACATAACCTATAATATTTCCATATGAATGGCAGGGCATTGGAAACCACTAAAATTAGATAGAAAGGGGCAACTGGGACAGTAAACATAACCTATAATTTCAACATATCTAAATATTTGTGTGGTGCAACTGAAAATTATTGAATCGTGCATAAATGAATGTAGAAGAATTTCGCAATATTTAATCGAAATAAAGGCAGGTATTACACTTACGAACAACGTAATTTTCACACCAAAAATAATATTACACCTTAACTCGCAAGGAATTATGTCTGAAGTATCTCCTAATCATTGTTTTAAATTTTATTAATGCAATTACACTACATTTTAGAGAAATATATGTTACTTTTTATGCATTCCAATCAATTTACATGGTTGAAACGCCACCCTTCGTGATCAGGTTAAGCGAGTCTGTTAGATCACGATGCCAGTGACACAGTCTATTGTTCCTAGTACACACAGCGCTCCAAGCGGCTAGCAACTATCGTGAGAAATGCAAAAAATCATCCCAAGCTTCGCGACTGTATATACTAGACTGTGGTAATACACCAGCCATTTTTAACACTTCTTCTATGGTTTTAACACAAGGAATTCTGATGTTATCTTAACAAACAGTTTAATAAATTGTTAAACTTAACAACTGTTTATGAAACAGTTTTTGTATTAAATTACTGTTAAATAAGTAGAACAATTTTTTAATTTGTCTTCTGTTGGTGAAACCAGTCCTCTGTAATTTAAAGGGGACCATTCAATATAGAATTACTATTACCTTCCTTGATAAATTTGTATTTTGAATACCTCAATGCGAATATAAAAATCATTTGAGGACACTGTTAAAAGTAACACATACTTACTTAAATATTCTGATACAGTATATTTCAATTTCAGCTTAGAGAAAGAATGATAAAACATTATTAAAGGAACTTTTCTGAGCTTACTCACTTGGGCTCCCCATGCTTTAAGTAATTGGATCGCTGCTGTACCAACACCACCTGAACCTCCAAGTATGAGAACTCTTTTTCCTTTAGAAGAAGTCCAATATAAATCACCAGTAATCTTCAAAACTGACCAAGCAGTGACAGTAGCGTATGGAATAGATCCTGCTTCAACCATAGACAAATTACATGGTTTTTTATGCACCTACAAACAAGCAAATCTGACTTTAAATGTCTGGATGATGATGATGATGATGATGATGCAGTAATAATAATGACAATATGATAATAGTAGTAATAATAATAATAATAATAATGACAATAGTAAAATAATACTTACGGCTTTTAAGGAACCTGGCCTGTATGCAATAGTGCAGTAATTCCGACGTTTTTCAGTTATAGTTTTCAAAGAAATGAAAGAAGATTAGCCTAACAGCAGAAATTTATCAGCAATCACAACAATCGCGACAAAAAAGGGAAAGTTTAAACAAACAGGATGTGATCGTGAATAGCAGTGCATGTGCATCCACTGAACTCTCTCAAGCACCGCAAGGAAGCGAAAAAGGAATAGGGGAGACTGTTGTACCTTTAGCATAGTGTACCTTTGAACATTTTTTGTTTTTTATTTTTTGCTACTACCTAGATGTCTCAAACTGAAGTAGACTGTAGGGAAAGCCACTAAGTAGATCAGGGGCCTGTTTCTCAAAACTCACGGAGTAGTAATACTAGTCTGTACAGTAGTAATAATAGTTTGTTTTACAAGTCTGTGTTTCTAGAAGCTACAAGGGTAAAGTAGTAGTTACCAGTTCACAGACTAGTAATATTGGTCGATTTCACCAGTTCCTAAGAGATTCTGTGTCTCAAAATGCTAATCTAGTTGATTATGCTAGTATTCAACAGGAATATTCCTACAAGACTCTAAAGACTGGTGATTTCTATATTATCAGTTACCAGTGACAACCTTTCTCAGATAATCAAAACAAAATATTGTAGTTATTTTTTTTAATATATATGGTTTAGTGATTCCGATTGAAGTAGTAAAGAAGTTGTTGTGAGAAGAGCTAAAACTATATCGAGAAGGAACAATTATTATCCCTTTATGGGAGCATTGTTTATATATAATGAATGGTTTAAAAAAAGTGCTGAAAAGCTTGGAGAGTTGTTAAATATAGTGGGACTTGCCATAACAAGACAAACAAATAGAAGTCATGCATTATCAGCAAAGCTTCAAATACAAATTGCTCTACAAATCGGGATGTTGATTATTTTCCAATGCCATCTGGTTTTTCTGCCCTAGACCAGCAACACATGCAGAATTTTTTTCCTAATAATCTGATACCAATTCATCAACGGCAGTAATTTTTGCTGGCTTTCCTCCTCCACTGCCAGTTCTTCTGACATTGTCAACTAGAGCCTACAAATTAAATACAAAACGACACTAATTTACGAATAGATCAAAAGTAAAACTGAAAAAAAAAAAATTAGCGAATTTTTCAATTCATAAGTGGCATTCATGTCGCCAGTACACCCACTAGCTACATAATGTGTTCATATTATGATACTGTGAACTTGAATTGGTACTCGTCAAAGTTGCTTTCTTAATGTTGGGCCAGTAAGTGTCCCTAACGTATGCATAATCTTTGTTCTGAGGTATCAGTTCCATAGCCTCACAGATTACAATTTTTTTTTGTCCATTCGTTTACTTTATCATTTTTTGTTATTATGCTTGAAAAAGCACCGAATGATATATCCTTTGATTCATTAATCATATTGAGTATAGTTAATTTGCTTTCAATTGATGGAATTTCAAGAAAAGAGAGAAGTAACAACCAAAACACAAACAACTTAGCCTTCTAATATCAAATAACAATACCTACCAATGGCTATAAACAAATGAACTCAATCAGCTGACTAGTGAAAGAGATCATGTGACTAGTGAAAAATTGTCACAAGTTACTAGACTAGTAAAATAGTTTGAGAAACAGAATCTACTAGAGCTGGTGAAATATACTCTGGTAACTAGTAACTGGTGAACTACTAAACTAGTATTTTTGAGAAACAGGCCCCAGGTCGTAGTTTTGGTTTGATTTATTGCAAAATGTGAGTTCTGTGAACGAAAGAATCTTTTTCAGTACCAAAAGTAAACATTTCGTTCAATCATATATATTATATAACATAAAACCCGATTGTATTTATTACCATCCATTAAGTACAATGTGTTCCGTATCATCTGGGGAGTAATGACATATTTTAATTTCCGTGATTTATTCGAATCTCTAGTTTTGGTAGCCATATTTGTTTAAACGTGCACCCTCTTGTACCTTTGAACACTGAACATCTTGTACCATGGAACATGTTCCAAAGTACACGATACTGTTGGTTTTTGTCTTTCTTTTATATTAAGATCATGTCACTAAGTCTGGAGATAAGAGGCCCCCAGTTGATCCGGATGCCTTGAAGAAAGCTGTTGAAGCAGGTATTGTTCCTCCAGGAAATAAAATCTAAATCAGAGAAGCCTGGTATGGTTTATGATTGCAAATACATTTTAAATATGATTGTCAGTTTTTACAGCTATATTCCCACCTATATTCCATGTGTTCCAACTTACAAGAGGGTATGTTCTAAATACATGAACCTGTTGTACCTTTGAACATATTATATTTTATTTTTTCCATCCTTAATAGATGTGTAGAACAGGAAAATATATACACGAAGTTGTAAAGGAATCTTCAATAATTATTTAAAGTATTTTAATTTAAAAAAATATAATTTCCCAAAATTAAAAGAAAATAAAATATGACGACCCCAGGCAGCGCCCCAACTTCGGCGTCAAGTGCAAGATCTTCGAACTGGACGTTTGCCAAGGCATCGGAAAGGTGTGTCTGGTGTACATGGACAAGAGCGAGTGCGAATCCGATCTAAAACGAGAGGACCCCAAGATCTGGCTGCTGGACAGAAGTTTCGAGTGGCACTACCTGGCTGCAGACTTCACGCAGTACTTCCGCATGATGCTGGTACACCAGGGTTTCCCCCAGTGGCAGTTCAAATTCACGCCCATGGACCGTGGGCTGAGCAAATGTTCGTGTTGATCGCACCGCATCTGCTCCAATCTGATGTGAATAACCCACTCACACAGAGTGTGGACTGGTGTGACATGCCGTATAACCACCTCGACCCTGCGATCTTCAAGACAAGAGCGAAGAGCTCCAAGAAGAAGTCAGACCCAGCCAAGGTCAAACCATCCTGAGCAACTCTGTGGGTGTACGAGTCATAACAGAGCGGCAGAAACAACTTCTGTAATACGAGTATTACACTAATATTCGTGTTTATTTAGAAATTTCATGACTTTCCATTTCAGTGTTATAGAAATTGAAACTAAATTGACAATAAAATTAAAGTAATGAATAAACTGAATTCAAAGTGTTGTGAAACAAGTTTTGACTGTACTTTCACTACTTACGTGAAGGTGAAGGGCAGAAGGACGTGGGTTAACTTTATATAGGTACTAGCAACGTCTTTGGTTTCAACACAGTATAATATATTCTTGTGCCAGATAACAATAAATTATTAATAAGTGAAAAGTGTTTAAAGGTACAACAGTCTCCCCTACATGTAGAGTTCAACTCGGAACAGAGAAAATTTTCAGAAATGACAGTAATAAAAAACTGAATATCGGCATATAAGACACACTCTGTGTGGCTCAGAGACGAAAGGGGTAGCTTGCTCGAAAGCTGGGTACGTAGCAAACCTTAGTTTAGACAACTTGTACACAGGTACACAGTAGACAACAGTGTTTGGGAATGCGCATAGCTTGAGGGTTAGCACAATAGATCAATTTACTTCAGATCATTTTTTCCCCCGGCTTTATTTAGTTGATCTCATCATGCTCGATCGATTGACACTTCAAATGTCTGGAACAGTTTAGATTTCTCAGAGTTATGTGCATCAAATGTAGTTTTCCAGACATGTTTTGTCCCTTCTGTTTCAAAGGTCTTGAGGATTTAACTGGTTTCATGTGGATGTTTACAGTTCTGGGACTCCTTTGTCTACATGATGGTAGACCTATATTTTCTGTTTTGCTATGTTAATTTATCCACAAGTTAGAAGTCATTCTAATATAACATTTTTTTAATACTGTTACCGAGCAGCTGGTGACTTACCATGCAGAATACGAAGACGTAGTTCTACATCAAAATCATATGTCCAATTTTTCATGTTTACAACAAATTTACCACTATTTTAGCTATTTGATACTCCAAAAAAAGTTCCCCTTTTTTTACCCATAACTTTCAAAACAGGCTACGCCACTACTAACGCAATTCTAATCTTGTCTCTAGATCTCGATTCAAATATCTGTACAATAGCACTGAATGTTATTCAGAAGTGCCCTCCATATTCTAGACAAAATTTGATAACACAATCCCAAGAGAAAAAATGGAACTCTCTGCATCAAAATCCACAGTTAATTCCCGATTTACCACGAAAATCGTCTGTAAGTTAGCTGCATTTAGATTGGCAACAGGCCATGATTGTTTGGCCAAACACCTGCATAGAATTGGATTATATCAGTCTCCTAACTGCCCATTGTGCAACTCAAACCAAGAAATGTATTCGGAACACCTCAACATCTGTGCTTCAGTGGCTGGTCATGATAATATCTTTGAAAAATATTGGAGTGCAAGAGGTCAAATGACTTTATTGCCAAATGCCTGGCATTAGAAAACAACACCAACAACAACATATTCTAGACTTTAAACTTATAACTGATTTTAAACAGTTAGGCCTAATTAGTCTATGGTTAGTAACAGTAGTTTACAACATGAAAACACTGTAGGCTTACATACTGAAGAAAATATGTGACTAAGTAAGTATTTGTATGTGGGAAAGACATTATGGTAAACAATTGATAACATAATAGTACAATTTTCGATGCATGTTTTAATAGTGAGTACGTACAGCATATGATAAATGTCATAATCTCACTTCAATAACCTATAAAATGAGAGAGGACACTGAGGTTTGTGAAAGATTAGAGTACCAATATAGGTATGGTTAAAGGGGTTAGGCCTAGCTAAGTTACATGCTGAAATCTGTGACAGCATTCAGGTCTGTGACAGTCCCCAGTTTCTGACAGATTATTTCAGTGATTTCATGTGCTACGAATTGGTGTAGTCGTATTCAACCTTCGACAAACTCTGTAATTGATGTCTGACTTCTTTCTGCATCTCACAACACTTCGATGAAATTTAAAAAAATTATATATTTACTTTCACATTGACTCTTAATAATTTTTTTCCTGCTAGGCTACATGAACAAATTGTAGAAGAATTATTATACTCACCAAAGACTTGTTAACTATTACATATTGAGCATGACAGCCTTGTTGGTGTGGAGGAAGAGCACCCCAGACTTCATCTCCAACATTCATATTATGCCCAACCTCATGTCCTTTGGCAACAACTCTGCCTGCAAAATCTCTGCCAAGAACTAGAGGAAATTCCAACGTTTCACTGAAGGAACATGATTCTATTTGTCTAACTTTATTTAGAAGCACTGATCCATATCCACCTGAAAAAACCAATGGTCTTTACGGAAATTAATGTACAAGTATGTTAATAATACATTTCCAGTAACCTACATAACCTAACTTTTCTCTTACCCATCACTGCTAAATCAATGGGATTTACCGATGAAGCAGACACTTTAATTAAGACATCACTCGGTCCTTTAATATGAGGAATTCGTGCAGTTTCCGACAACTGCAATTCCTCCAATCCTCCATAAGAGTGTATTTGCCATGCCAACATTTTAGATCCATTGTATTCCTTTGCAATTTTCGGGGAAGCTGTCGTGTAACTTCTCAAAGAAAAGGTTCTGCACTTAATAGTGCTATATAATGCGCGAAGTGACACCAGAAGCTTCCTTTTGTGCATTTTGTTTACTCCTTGCTCGTCTTATATAAATGTCAACCTGTCAAAACATCTAACGAATATTCTTCATGACTACCGTGCCAGTGGGATGCTTACCGGTATTTACAGTCTGTTATTTGTCTATGATTTACAGCGATCTTTAAGGTACGGTCACACGTCGCTACTTTTATACTGCAGCTGCAAAAGTTGCGTGTCGTGTTCACACGTAAGCCAAAAGTAGCGCGCTGCACGCTACTTTTCGTGCTGCGCAACCCGAGTGCTGCAAAAGTTACAACTGGAGGTTGCGAGTCTGTTCACACCGTAAGCAACGGTTCACACGCAAGGCGCTACTTTTGCAGCCGCAGTCATGCTGCAGGTACCCATCTCCGTGTTGACTTCTCAATATACATTTTGTGGTTATGTTCGCATTATTAAGAAACTCATGCGAAAGCTTCCTTATCTATTATTTGCTTTTCTGTCGTATCTAGTATTCAGAAATTGACATTATTTTTACTATAAAGCTTTTAAAAACGCTTATATACTTAAATGATAACCAACAGTATATTCACGTAATCAATGTTGGCAACCCTCCTGTTTGGAACTACGCTACGGAAAATTAAGCTCAGACTGTGCTGTGTATTTAATAACTATTACAAATAATTTATTTTCATCACATTTAACATTAAAATATATCCAAACAATAAAAGTATCATTGACACATTTGGGTGGTAACACTGGTTGCAACCGCAGCAAAAGTTTCAACAAAACCGATATCAAAAATGCTGCGGCTGCAACCCTGAGAACCCTGTTCACACGTCGCTACTTTTAAGTTGCGCGCAGCATGGAAAAGTAGCGGGCAGCAGGTTCGGCAGCCGCTACTTTTCGGGTTGCACCGTTGTTCACACGTCGCAGTACAAGAGTTGCGCAGTTTTTTGTACTGCAGCGCTGCAAAAGTAGCGACGTGTGATCGTACCTTTAGTGTTGCCAACAGGACGGAAATTCCGTCAGCGGACGGGAAATGATTGGCTTTGACGGGTGACGGATATTCTGGCGGAAATTACGATTTACATCGTATTTTGACTTTTTTTAGCTGCTGGCAAATTTAAAAAAAATAGCCATTTTAATTTTCCAAAACAGATTTTTCTCTACACAGGAGAACGAAGGCCTCAGAGACCCGCCCTTTTTACTATAGCATCCCTGCATGTTTATTAATAATCACTAGAGAGCGGAATTTAGGCAAAAAGCTATTTTTTTCCTTGACACATACAGGCTTGATATTTAATATTTACATGTCTCATGGAAAATATAGGTATAAATAGAGGTTTATAGTGCCTAAAAATGCCTATTTCGACGTTAGTGCCTATTTTTAAGTTTTTGCATTTTTCGTAACTGTTTACTGTTTTTCTTAACATCCTATACCGTTTACATTCCAAGGATAACAACGCCTTCCTAGCAGTGAACGCAATAATAGAGAAATATGTCTGGGCCACCCCTTCTCATTCTTACAATCTTTCATTCCTAAAATTCCAACTTTCAGTCGGCCTAAATAGCGTAGTCGGTATAGCGGTGGTCTTCTGTGCTCGAGGTTGCAGGTTAGATCCCGGTCCAGGTCAATGGCATTTAAGTGTGCTTAAATGCGACAGGCTCATGTCAGTAGATTTACTGGCATGTAAAAGAACTCCTGTGGGACAAATTATTATTATTATTATTATATCTTCTCTGTCTGTCAGCAATTTAACACAAACTCATTGGGTTGTACCCGAATAAGTATTTTTTTCAAGACAGATAACAACCCCGTCGTTTTTTCTCACCATTTGTAAGTACAGCAGTGAGCGACACAATAGCCACAATAGGTGCTGATCATCTACTGTGAAGCAAACTATACAAATGTGATTGGTGAATGAAAAACAGTCTTAGTGATATTCTTTAACAAAAATGCCTATTTTTTATTTTATAGAGCCTAAATAAAGGAGTTTAAGAGCCTATTTTAGGCGCCTAAAGTGTCGCTTTTTAGGACCTAAAATTCCGCTCTCTAATAATCACCAATAAAATCGAGCAAATCCGTTGCACTTTTTTGTAGACTTTTTTTTCCTACCTAAAATATTTCAATCTCTAATCTCAGGAAATATTGGCCATATTGAAGAATGGGATGCGATGTTGTATTCCCTCGGCTTACTTCAGACACGACAGCATCAAAATGGGAATCCCGAAAACAAGTTGATTTTCGAGAAAAAAAAAACCTATGCCCCCGGGCATACGAATGGTAGAGGACGACAAAAATTTAAAAATTGTTATTTTCGAGTTCCCAAAACAGACTCTTTTCTATAACAGGAGAATGAAGGGACTGAGGGCCCGGTCTTTTTTACTGTAGAATGCCCGCATACTTACCAGTGACCCAGCAATAAAATTGGGCTCCTCCATTGCACTTTATTTTTGCCGGATTTCTGCAGAAATTAAGGCGCTATGGAAGATCAGGATGCGGTACTGTATTCACCCATGACCCACCTCAGATGCCGTAGCATCAAAATCAAAATCCCAGACACAAGCTGATTTTCGAAAGAAAAATACCAAGGCTATAAACTTCTTCACCATAACCCGGACGAATGAGCAGTGGGAAGAATGCTCATGTGTCAGGTAATCTATGGCGAATTCTCGGCCTCATCTCGCGAAATATCATCTTGCTATCACCAATTCCATCGACGCTAAATAACGTCGTAGTTGATACAGTGTCGTTAAATAACCAAGTAAAAATGAAAAGAATACCCATAGGTGGTATGAATACAGTTTGTCGAAGTCTATCAGTGGTGCAAAGGACAACCCTTTACTCTCAGGCATGTGGTCAGTAGTGGATGGCAAATTAAAAAAAAAAATGGTATTTTTGAGTTCCCAAAACAGACTTTTTTCTATAACAGGAGAACGAAGGGCCTGAGGGTCCGGACCTCTTTGCCGTAGAATGCCCGCGTAGTTACCAGTGACCCAGCAATAAAATCGGGCTCCTCCATTGCACTTTATTTTTGCCCGAGAAAAACAATTTTGCTGGGTTTGTGGAAAATAAAGGCGATATCGAGGAACAGGATGCGGTGCTGTATTCACTCATGACTCACCTTGGATGCTGGAGCGTCATAATCGGAATCCCAGACACAAGCTGATTTTCGAAAAAAAAAAAAAAAAAATTACCAATACTTCTATTCGGCCAACATTCTCGCCGCCATAATCTGGGGGGCGAATGTGCAATGGGAAGAATCCTCATGGGTGGTATTAATAGAGCTTGTTGCAGTCTATCTGTGGTGGAAAGGACAACCCTTTACCCTATCCCCCGGGGCATGTGGACAGTAGAGGACGGCAAAGTTTTAAAATAGTAATATGCATTACAAGAGCGGTATGTTGAAGTTTTCATGTTCGAGGAAAAGTTTGAAAAAGCGAAACATAGTTGAGCTTTTTTAATTTCCGATAATTGAAAGAAAACATACCGCTCATGTATCATATATTATTTTGTGCGAAGATCGTTTATTACATACCTGAAAGAGGAATTTCTAATTAGTTGCAATGAAATCTCCATCTTGGTTTCTGTTCAATGACGGCAAATTTGCAAACAAAAATATCTATCTTCAACATTGTTGCTTTAAAATGTTTTCTGTGTTTACTATACTCCAGCAGGCCGTGATATACGTCTGTCTTTTTTTTCCCCGCAGTCTATGATGAGTCTGGAATCTTGTTGATTTTTTCATGGCTTCCTTAATGTTACTTGCATCACGAATGCAGTAACTTTAGTGGAGTTGTAGAGTTTACTTAATTTTAGCAAATATTTAAAAACAATAATTAACAGTGCAATTTAGGTGAAATTGCAGTGGTAAGTTTCCAATTTATAATTATTACTATATTGAACGTCTCTAAAAATAATATGTTAAAAGCCTAAAGCAGTAAAATCAATATGTCACTTAAGCAGTAAGAAGAGGGAAATTGTTGTGTGTGTTAGGTTGGGAATACTGAATGTGGAATTTTAGACTTTCCGCGGATTGGTTTTGTGAGGAAACCAAGCAAATATGCACGATCTCGCACAAATGGTATTTTTGAGTTCCCAAAACAGACTTTTTTTTCTATAACAGGAGAACGAAGGGGCTGAGACCCTGAACCTCTTTACTGTAGGATGTCTGCTTACTTACCAGTGACCCAGCAATAAAATCAGGCTCCTCCATTGCATTTCATTTTTACCTGAGAAAAATATTTTTGCTGGATGTCTGCGGAAATAAAGGTGATATTGAGGAATGGGATGCAGTACTGTATTCACCCATGACCCACCTAAGATACCGGAGCATCAAAATCGGAATCCCAGACACTAGCTGATTTTCGAAAGAAAAATACAAGGCTATAAACTTCTATTTGGCCAACTTTCTTGCTGCCATAACCCGGATGAATGTGCAGTGGGAAGAAAGCATTAGCTTTATTAGTATGTGTGAAAAATCAATTACATAAGTGGTTTCTGACCAGAACAAAGTCATTTCACAGAAATTTTATGGAGTAGTTGTCAGTCTGGAGTCCAAAATCTAATGTTCGAAAAGTAACTAATATCCTGTATTACTTAGACCGAATAACAGATATAAGTGCAGTAAAAAAAATAAGTAAATAAATAAAATAATAATAATAATAATAATAATAATAATAATAAAGAAAAGGTTGTTATATCCAGAAAGTAGCCTATTTAACAGATTCTTATAGGTAAAAAAGATACACTTGATATGCTATATAAATTTTATTTCAAATAATAAAGTAAATGACATTCATTCTCACATCAAATTCAGTAAAGAACAATAAAATGACCTGGTTTCCCAAAAAAAAAAAAGTAAATAAATAAAGGGGTGGTATGTAATAATATAATAATATGAATAGGAATATAAAGCAGAGATTAGAAAAGCATGTTTAATATCATCTTTCCACAAGATTCCACAAAAGAAATATCTAAACTAAATATTACATTTTGGATTAGTATGCAAAATAATACAAGTAATATAATCTTAATTAGGTAAAATATAGAAACTTTCACAATGAATTAACTCTGAGGTGCACTTCACTGCTCCAGAAGGGAAATGCTGAACATATTTGTAGCCAGTTTGCAGTACATGTCACGGTGAAAGCCTGTAAGAAATTATTTTAAGATAATATAACATTTCAGAGAGGGAGAGGGGGGAGGGGTAGTGTTTGAGAGAGAGAGAGAGGGAGAGAGGCACGCGCGCGTGCGCACACACGCACACACACGTACGTTCCAAGCATTCTTACTGAGCCACAAAGTTGCTGTGTGATTTCCTTTGAGCCTGGGTTTTCCTCATTAAGCCAATTCTGGTGGCAATTTACATTGTTAATCTCAATTTCAGTCAGTTGTCTGAAAAGTACTGAGAATACATATTTTTTAACTAAAGATTTGATGCAACTTTTCTGTTAATTAAAACTATGATGGTAGTTCACCTTCCTAAATTCATTAAAGCTATAACAATTATGTATGTATGCTGATGACACTACATTCTTATGTTCTAGCTCTACTCTGAATGAATTACATGCTCTAACCAGTGATATTCTATCACACATGGCTTTATAGTTTGAATCTAATGGTTTTTTGCTTAATCAAGAAAAGACTATCAACATAACTTTTACCCTAAATCATGTAATAAAAAAGGACAACATACAAAACTATACCAAATTTCTAGGACTTTTTATAGACTCCAGTTTAACATGGGAAAAACATATCGAATATATATGCACAAAATTATCAAGAGTTATATATTTATTAAAGAAATTAGTGACTTGTGTTTCTCAAAATTATTTAAGATGTGCCTACTTTTCGTTCTTTCAGTCGATAATTAGGTATGCCTTAATTTTCTGGGGAAATGGTAGCAAAATTGGGATTGTCTTGATTTTGCATAAGAAAGTCATTAGAATTCTATGTCAATCAAACTAGCTTGAACATTGTCGACCTCTTTTCAAACAATCACAGATATTAATTGTCATAAATTTATATATATACGACCTAGTCCTTTACACTCGACAAAATATAGACAATTACTTATTAATAGCCAATATACATGATCATGAAATTAGAAACAGTAAACAAATTAATATCCCATACTGTAGATTACATAAAACTAGTACAAATTTTTCTGTCATGGGGATGAAATTATATAAAAAGCTTCCCAGTCAATATTATTAGTTACCAACCAATAGTTTCAAAGCTAGATTTTATAATTGACTTTTAATTAATCCTTTCTACTCTATAGATGAGTTTCTTAACATAAATTCACATGAAATTGTTTTTAATAAATGAAGTTATTTATATTAATGAATTTAAATACTATTATAGTCACAATCATGCCATGGTATGAAAGAAAAATTTCACAACCTCGAGCGGGAATCGAACCTGCGACTTCCTGTTCTCCGGTCAGGCGCTCTACCACTGAGCTATCGAGTTCGTCTCACGCCAAAGGCTTGGAATTATCCTTTCATACTGGCGACAAACATCGTAAGATGAAGATTATTTATATTAGTTACAATTATTATTCTGCTGCTGAGTTTTTCAACACAAATTTGTATGAAATTATATTTTAATAAATAAGTTTAATTGCAATTTAGTTAGTTTTCTTCAATTTAAAAGTTTCAAATTATTTCATGTTTTCATTGTATTACTTAAATTTTACTGTTTCTATTATTAGTGTTTTTTTTTAATCTATTTATATGTTTTTTTCAATGTATTCTGACGAAGCCTAAAACTGTATGTCTAATGGCCAAATAAATTGAATTGAATTAATTAATGACCATTTTCGGCTCGATGTTGGCCATCTCCAGATTTATAGAGAGGTTCTTGCTTCTTGCCGATTTCTTCTTTGATGCCTTGGTGGTGGATTTCTTTATGCTCGATAGTATTTTATCAAATAGAGTGTGCATTCTGAAATTTAAATGTGTGTTGAGGTTATGTTGTGGATCTGTTTTTGTATTTCTGTATACAATAAAATATCATTTTTAAGGAAATCCTGCTTTTAAGGAATACTTTTCAAGTGGATTTCGTGATAAAGAAGCCCGAAATATCGATTCAACTTTCAATAATCAATAGTACAGGCATATTCGATAATGCATCTCAATCAATAGTAATGCAGCACCACACAGGAGTATTATTCTTTATGGTCTTGCTTAGCGTTGCTTTCACAGAGTGGTTGCTCTGTTTGCTTTGTTGTCGCAAGTCGTGTGAATCCTGTTTCCAAGTTTTTTTTTTTGTTAATTTATGCTGTTTATGATCGTTATAAAGGCGACTAAATGGAAGAAATTAACTATCAGACAGAAAGTGAAGATAATAAGGGATTTCGAGTCTAATCATGAAATGAGTAGCTTAATATCAAAGACGGACATCTGACCTCAATCAAAATCTAGATAGCTGTGGTTTTTTATACAATTTTTCATGCTTTTTCCAGTTATAGTGAAACCATATGCAAACTCTAACACTACATTTATAAAATAAATTGTGTAAATATTACAGAGAACACTGTGAATTAAAAAATTGTCTCTAGATCAAAACTATGGAGACGACAGATGTCCGTCTTTGATATTAAACGACTGAAATAACACTATTGCATAAAGCAAAAGAAACATGGTTTCCCAACTATTTTATTATGAGGAATAAATAATAAAGAGATTTTAAATGCCAAGTTTCAGTATGGTTCGGGTTCAACCAAATAGTAAAACATTCGTGCTACACCATTTAGAGTCAGAAAATATTATAATGAAATTTATTGAAAATAATAATTGTAGGCCTAATTGAATTATTATAATGTTTGCTATAACATACATCTAGTACTAGTTATTTTAGCATCTCCTTCCCATTTTATGTAAACCCCCTTTTAAAGAAAACTCCTATTTAAAGGAAAAAAAGTAATCCCTCAGAGATTCGTTAAAAAGAAGTTCCACTGTAATTCGTGTTTAGTTTCTAGCTTTTTGATTCAATATGCAGGATTTCCACGTTTGTTTCTATGTTGCTGTAGTTGTGGTTGGTGTTGGTGATGTGTTCCTTGTGTGATGTTTGAAAAGATCTCCCAGTTTGTCTGATGTAGAAGTTGTTAGAACTATTGCATGTTAATTTGTAAACTCCTGTTAGGTGTATTTGTTTGTCTTATGTGTTGAGATGATTTTGTAGTGTGTTTTATGTTCTGTATGCAATGTTGTGATTTAATTTCCTGAATGAAGATGCGATCTTGTGTGTTTTTTGTGTTGTGTTGCTTTGCTTCTTGTGATTATTTTATTTTTATTTTTATTTTAGTTGGTTATTTATCGACGCTGTATCAACTACTAGGTTATTTAGCGTCGATGAGATTGGTGATAGCGAGATGATATTTGGCGAGATGAGGCCGAGGATTCGCCATAGATTACCTTGCATTCACATTATGGTTGGGGAAAACCTCGGAAAAAACCCAACCAGGTAATCAGCCCAAGCGGGGATCGAACCCACGCCCGAACGCAACTTCAGACAAGCACCTTAACCAACTGAGCCACACCGGTGGCTTCTTGTGATTACGTTTTGTCTTTTTTTATAATATTGTCTATTATGTTGAGGCTGTATGCATTCTCTTGTGTTTGAGAGAATGTATTTTTTTAATAATGTAGTCTTGTTGGTTCATTGGTATGTTGATTATTTTGTGTACAACGGATCAAAATATGGCATGTTTGTGTGTGTGTGTGACTATGGTTGTGGGTTTTCTATAAATTTTGAATGTATACGTAGTTCTCAAGTGCTAGTGTGTAGTGTAGTTTTGGGTGTATTTTGTGTTGGTGTAGGTTTTCAATCTGTCTTGTTTCCTTTGTATAGTATTAGAATATCATCTACGTATCTGTGCCGATATCTGCATGTTTGTTGTTGTCTTTATTGTTGTGTACGAAGATTTCTGCTAAAATGCTGGAGGTGGTGATACCATGGTAAGCCTTTGGTTTCAATGTAATACAGTAGAACTTGGTTATAACGACATCCAAGGGACCTTAAACATTATGTTGTTATAAACGAGTGTCGTAGTAACCGAGATTCACATTATCAATCTAGTGAGGTGGAAAATGAAAAATAACAAACTTAATTAGACTTATTTTAGATTTATGTATTGACTTTTAAGCCTACAATGAACATAATAAAATACACGTAGGCCTACAATTATAAATACAGTATCCTGTATTAAAACAGTTTGTTCAGTACTCACCAAACTACTTTACTTAGAAGTGAACTAATCAGTCATTTTATTTTGTTGTCTTCTACTTGCCCAATACACACTTTCTAGGGCTAAATTACGTTCTGTGTTCATAATTTCAGTTGCATTTTCATTGCTCCCTTGCCTAGCTTCATAGAACATGTTCATAATTCTAATGACTTCTAAAGCGTCACTCACTTCTTTTAGTGGCCATACTGCATTAAAATGCGTGCACTTAGTGAAAACTTCCTGTCGAAACTGATCTAATACCGCATGAATTCGGGCAGGTTACAATGGGGTGGGGAATCCGTCTGCATTCCAGAGGTCTATGACAGAAGGGGACTGTAAAGAATTTGTCAGGGTCAGATTTCAACAAAATATTTCTTAAAATACTTTGGTTCTTAGAAAATCTTATTCCAAACTGAGGTTGAAAATGACGTTATATCCGAGGTAGACGCATATGCGTTTGTCGTATTAAGCAAGATAGGAAAGCATATGTCTTATGGGGAATTAGTTGGGACCACAGAATATTTGACGTTATAGGCGAGGTGTCGCACAAAACGAGGTCGCTATAACCAAGTTCTACTGTATTTGTTGTTTTTATGTGAAGCAGTTTAGCTTTTTGATAGTGTCTGTAATCTAGATGATCTCTTGTTATTGTTGAGCATTTGTTAATCACATGGTGCCACATTAATAACAATTGTAATTTTCCCTAATATGTTTTCGCGGGATATCAGCCGAGTTAAGATTTTGGAATGCTCCAAGCTTTCGACTGCTATCTCTGCAGCCATCTTCAGGGAAGAGATGTCCGAACAGAAAGTCGAAAGTTTATATAGATGTTAGGCTGTCTCAGGTGAAACGGGATTGGTTGGCGGATCGGCCAATCCGGGGCCGGGAATTGTCATCGCTCGTAAGCTCCGCCCCTCCCGGGATTCCTGCGTGAAGTTTGGCGGGCGGCGAGCCCTGTTCCGCCGGTTGGAATCGGTTGCCGTCCTCGGTCCGTGATCTTCATGACCTTGATTGTAAGAGGGCCTGAGTTGGTCTAAGGCCGGTGTCCATGCCTGACTGAGCTGGAGTCCACTGTCTCTGTTAAAGTTGTTTTTCTCCAGCTTGATCTCTATGGCCTCCTTGATTGTACGATCCCAGTAGTGGCTTGATTTGTTAATGACCTTGGTGTGGTCAAACAGTATTTTATGCTCCTTTTCTATGCTGTGTTGCGCCACTGCAGATTTTTCCGGGTAATACAGCCTCGTACAATCAAGGAGGCCATAGAGATCAAGCTGGAGAAAAACAACTTTAACAGAGACAGTGGACTCCAGCTCAGTCAGGCATGGACACCGGCCTTAGACCAACTCAGGCCCTCTTACAATCAAGGTCATGAAGATCACGGACCGAGGACGGCAACCGATTCCAACCGGCGGAACAGGGCTCGCCGCCCGCCAAACTTCACGCAGGAATCCCGGGAGGGGCGGAGCTTACGAGCGATGACAATTCCCGGCCCTGGATTGGCCGATCCGCCAACCAATCCCGTTTCACCTGAGACAGCCTAACATCTATATAAACTTTCGACTTTCTGTTCGGACATCACTTCCCTGAAGATGGCTGCAGAGATAGCAGTCGAAAGCTTGGAGCATTCCAAAATCATAACTCGGCTGATATCCCGCGAAAACATATTAGCGAACCAACGCCGAGAAAGCCTCAAATCATACAAATTGTAATTTTCATGCCCTTTACTTTCTTTCTTCTTTTTAAATTTAATTATCTATCTTTATGGTATGTATATTTATTTGTTTTTAGAATTTGAGTCTGTAAGGGCTACCCTCAATGGGGGGCAGTTTGTAATTTTATTAATTTATTACTGTCTCTTTATTGGTATGTTAGTGTATAGGTTAATTATGTCGAATATGTTTGTTCTTTATTTTATTGACCAAGTCTACTTATTGTTATTTGATTTTCAAATTTGATGTTGTCCATGTGCAATGCTAATTTGTGTGCTGGTGCATTATGGTTTACTAGTGGTCTAATTAGAATGTTTTCTTTGTGTATTTTGGATAGTGCGTTTAGTCTCAGTGCTTCAGATTTTATTTGCATTAGTTGTGGACGTCTTGTTTGTTCATGATTGCAGTAGTTTCCTTTATTTACTTCAACGAAAGTTAGGTTATGTTCTTGTTTGGTTTTTAGGGTGTTTGTTATGTGTTCTTGTTTGTTTGTTTTGTTTACGTTTCTTATTATGTCTTGTCTTATGTATTCTTGATGTTGATTTTGTGTATTTTGTATTGCTGTTTTTGCGTTTATGATTGTTTGTGTGTAAATGTAGTTTGTATGAATTTGTGTTATGTTGATTCTTTATGTAGTGTAGGCAGTGAAGAATGTTTCTTTCCATTATGCAGTAAAACTGCCTTGAGACTAAGTTGAGTCAATGAAAAGCCTTCACTCTTCAGGAGTATAGTCAATCTGAATTTTCTCTACTAGGCTAAGGACATCACTATAATAAACTAAATCCCTATCCATTCAAAACTAGCAATGACAGACTGCCTTTTCCTACATAATGAGGCTTTCACATCCTTTTTCAGTACATTCCACTCTTGGAGTCTCGATCCAAGTAACAGTGCCTTCATTTTAGGAAGATGCAAGCCTCGAATTACTGTTAAGTCATTTAACTCAGATTGGGTTATTAAATGCGGCTCTCTGGTACTAGGCATTGAAAAATGTTTTATCATCTCTTGAAGATGAACTTGATCCAACTTCAGATGAAATTTCTCAAGATTCTGGTTCAGATTCCATATCATATTCTTGTGGTGGTTCTGGCACAGGCATTGATTCATTTACATCTCACTGCAATCCTCTTAAGGTAAGCGTTCACTACATCGTATTGCATGCATCGGACGAATCACACGGATCGGAAAAAGACTATCTTTGCTGTAATTGTTATGTAACCACGTTCACTACATCGTATCGCACGCATCGCCTGTCGGCAAATCCGTCCATGTTTCTCAGATGGGCAACTTTTCCGATGCGTGCGATCATGGCCTTCTTTAATAAATCAATTTTAATTGATCAACTGTTACTATTATGATGTGCCATGTTCAGTGTCGCACCAAAATGGCAGATGGAAAACTTATTTCGCGTGTAGAAAATTGCAAAGAATTATATAATTTGAGGCGTTCCCATTACAGTAATCAAGTCGTTTCTTGCAAATATATTATGTAACCAATATCTCTTTCGTTTCTTCCTCTTCAATTAAGACCCATGAAGCAATTACAAATTCTTATTCCGCTAACAGACGTAATTAATAGACCTAACCTCAACTCCTCTGCTTTCAGTAATGTCAATATCGTATGTCATGTTTTAAACAGCTGATAGGGGAATCCGATGAGGCGATGAGGTGAAGCGTTACAGTGAACGCACTGCACTTAAAATATCTGTTGCGTGCGATTCGTACGAGGAGTGCGATACGATGTAGTGAACGTTTACCTTTAGGTGACACAGTCTCCAGCAATTCTCATCTGTGCCCATATTTTAAAATATTATTAAATACGAAAATAGCTTGACTAAGGAACTTAAAAAAGAAATATAATCCTCTAATGATGTTACATAATACATTAATCTAAACATTTTACCTTAAATGTAACTCAAGTAAAAGTGTATATATTATATCAATTTAAATGCATTTTAAATAAAAAGATAAAACATTTTTCCTCAAAAACTGTGAGTGATCGAGATTTTTATCATCATATCCGAACTCAGCATTGCTGAATATTTAAAAATTACCACAAATTTCAGCAGAGAGAAAATACAACTCAGACAACTGAATGAGATCAATGATGCAAAGCGTAGCTGGCTTAGTGCAACACACACTGTATCCTTTGCCAGACTTAAAAACAAAGAAAATGTCGGAAAAACTCAATGGACTACCTGTCACATGGCAATCTTGTGGCTTAATAAGAATGCCTGTAATTTAGGGTTGACTCAATCTGTATTTGAACCTAAAAAAATTAATTCATTTTTATAATTTACAGACAAAATTTTTACACAAATCTGGCTTTCAGGTAGTAGCTCCCTGTAAAGCAGGTTTGAATAATTTCAAGGAAAAATTGTTCTGGGGCCGGGTATCGATTCCGGGACCCTGGAGGTACGTTAACAGAAAGCCACAATTTAAAGTCACACAGTATTTGTGTGCACTCACAGTTGAGTTCTGGTGTCTTGTCAGCTCATGTGAGTTGTGTGGATATAAAAGGAAAAATTGTGACTGTGTCGTGTATAGTTCCTGGGGTAGCTCAGTCGGTAGAGCGTTCGCGCGCTAAGTGAAGGGTCCCGGGATCGATACCCGGCCCCGGAACAATTTTTCCTTGAAATTATTCAGACAAAATTTTTGTTCAGAAATGAGATCACTACACATTTTAATAACATTTCTTAATTCAGTTGTTGCCAAACTGTATGCCTTAAGTTATCAAGAGCTAGTTTAAGAAAATTAATCTCTCAATTGTATTTACATCAGAAGAAAGACATGAAAAATCACACTGGATCTAAGTAGCACAATACAGTTGGCACCACTGATTTTGGTAGATGGATTTTGTTAATCTGAACTTCAGAGTGAGTTACACAGTGATGCGAGGTCAGTTCATATCTTGGTCACACGCTGCAGCAGCAGTGCGGAGATTGTAAGAGTAAATATACATGTTTGAGTATCTGAACACTGCTGAACAATCACCTCCAGAAGCTATGCATATATCTCTAACTACAGTATGATGTATCTAATGTCTACCCACTTTACTTGCGTGATTCGGGTTCTGCATACTGAGGATAGATGGCAGGACTGTGACCCACTACATATGATGTTGTACTATATCACCTTCCACAAACCGTATCTATAGTTGCGACACTGTTATTTCCAGTGTGACTCCGCCTCTTTGCTTACGTCTTAGGAAGTGAAGGCTCTATAAAGTCTAGGTAGGTAGTATCATTCGCCATTTTTGTTCTTTCGTTGCCGAGCTACCATACGAGGAATCTATTTGCCACACCGTTAAACATTATCATGTCGTAGCTCCTATGATAATAAATCAAACGCACTGTAATTCAGCAAATAATTGAGCGGCAAATAACGTCTTCGTGTGCTTTCTGCGAACGCCAACGAAAGAGTCAAAATGGCGGGCGATTATATTAAGTATTTATCGAGCCTTAAGAAATGAATAACGTCTTCATAAGCGAATCACAAGATGCACATGTTTAAATGTAGCCGACCTGCAACATGATTGGCTGCCGGAAATTAGAGCAACGGGACTATAATTATACTAGATACAATTAAATCTTCCATCACTGATTTATATTTTAACTCTTCCACCCCAGATATTCCTTCCTCTTCCATGAGCTAACTGTTGTCACAAGATTCGTCACTGCTGTCAATAGCTACTCTTCTGTTAGATTTAGTTTTCTTCCACTTGAAAACCCAGTTCTTTTACAATTTGTTGTAAAGCTACTGACACTAGCTTGGAACCTAACTGTGTCTTAATCTTTTGACTGCTGGGACTATTACATCCCGTGTATAAATATTCTGAATAGAATAAATATGTCTAATACCACATTTATCACATCTTTCCTCTTTAAGATCGCCAGTAATTTCAATGTCTCCTCAATATCTGAGACAGTGCCTAAGAAAAATAAGAACTTCACATTCTCATTTATCAGTTTATTGCACATGATATAATTAATAATAATGAAGACCATTTTTTAATCTGGCTGGAGATAAATTGTCACTGTACTTATAATTTATAATAAAAACCCATTAAATTGTTATTATGAAATTTTATATTTTAAGTGTATAATTCCAGCACAAATAAGAACTACTCGTATGAACAAAGTTCGACTTCCAGTTTATGAGAAGTTGCTATACGTAGATGGCATGCCAAAAACCATTTTCCATACCAGGGATGGTGAAAAGGTGTATTTCCGCGAAAATCTGGTAATATATTTCGTAAAACTTCGTTTACCCTCACCATGCAACCTTCAACAGAAAAATGTTGCACTTATTAATTAAAGCACGTTCTCATGTTCATCCATTTCCATTACTCCTTATGGAACATGAAATCTCTTGCCTCTTTTGGTTATTTAACACTCTTGAAATTAGACACGTCAGAGATTTCTGTACTCGTTCTTGTACTTGCTGAATGTTTGTTATGAATCTTTGGGAACACAATTCGACACAATTCATACCTTTTTTTCGCCCCTTACTTCATGAAGTCATAAACATTAGCAATAATTTCTTCATTCTGGCTATGCAATGTTTTTCTTTTAATTTAGAAAATATAGGAGACATACTCAAAATTTTATTATTGTGAATGAAAGTCACTTACAGCATGCTACTGAATTCACTTGGATTGTACTGTGGCTGATCGTTATGTTTCATAATAATGATACGAGGTGGTATCCAAACTATTCAGGACTGGTGCTGCCATCTGGATAGCAGTTGCAGTAGTGTTCTGAAACGACAGATGGTAGCACTAGCTCAGCTGATCAGTCAGTGTGCACAATTTCATGCAGCTGGGTGGATGCATTGAGATTTTACAATTTTTTTGTGATACTCTGCCTGTGGTGTGTTGCGATTTCACGTTGGCTCTGAGAAAGGAACAGCGAGTGTGCATCAAATTTTGTGCGAATTTCAAGAAAAGTGCTACGGATGATTAAACAATGATTAAACAAGTTTTTTGGGAACAAAGCATGATCCGTACATGTGTGGCATGCTGGACATCCAATGAAGACGACAAACACTCAGAAAGGCCCATCAACTGCACAACGCCCGATTTTTTCTCAAGAAATCAAACAGTCAATTCCAAGTACTACTGTGATGTTTTGTAGCGGCTCTGTAAAAATGTGCGAAGAACTTTGGCGACAAAGGAACTGGCTGTTACATCATCACAATGCACCCTGTCACACTTTCTTGTTCGTCAGGAACTTTTTGATGTTTATGTGAGGGGTTTGGACTTTTTTCATTGCTCGTCACAATAAAAAAATTAAGACAACGTTTCGAAGGGTGGTTCTCCCTTCGTCTTCAGGTGGAAGGAAAGAGAGAAAGGAAAAAACCTACTGTTGGGATCGTTACGTACAGCTATTCTGTATCGTTGATTCCTGGCTTCGGTGGAGATTCTAATTAAGAAAAACCCGAAGTCATTAGCAGTATATTGGCACTAAACCAAACAGAATAAAAAAGATGGGCGTGAAGTGGCTAAAAAATTGATGAAAGACACCCAAAAGGAGGGGGCGGGGAGCTAAAAAATGTGAACAAGTGTTATGATACCTCGATAGAAAATAAAAGAAGGTAAAAAAGGAAAAAAAAAACTAGTAACAAGGACATGATAAAAAACTACTACTGCCACCTAGCGGTAGCAGACATAACTACTAACTACTAAGCTGCAACACTAGGTTGCGTTGTCTAATGGTGGAGATGACCCCAGATGGTCTACGTGGTGTTGGTGACAGCATTCTTCCCTTTGTATTGAATATTTCTGATGTCTTGTTCCACTATGGGTAACCAAATATCCGGAAGAATTAGACTAGGTTGACTAATGGCATTGTCCGAAAAACTCATATGTGCGGCTTCCTTATATTTCCTCTGTGTCAGAGAACGCTCAGTTTGTAGGATTGAAGTATTTTCCCACTTTATTTTGTGTCCGGATTCAAAGCTGTGTTGTACTATTCTTGATTTATCTATTAAGCATTGTTTGAAGTTGTACTTGTGCACCTTAATTCTTTTGACCAAAATCCAGATGACTGTTGACCCCCCCCCCCCTCCTATTCGCCTGATTTGGCACCCTGTGACTTTGCTCTATTCCCTTGATTGAAAGTCAAGTTGAAAGACAGGCGGTTCGACATGAATGAGATGATCCAAGAAGAAACGCAGTCAGTGCTGAACACCCTCCAAGTGCACAACTTCCAGGATGCATTTGGACCAGTGTGTATGTGAAGAAAGGGAGGGTAATGGCAATGGCGATGGCGATGGCGATGGCAGTCATTAGGCCCAAAGTAAGTTTCTGACCAGAATATTTTGGATACCATCTCATGTAAGTGGAAGGTGTGAAAATACGAACAACAGAGTAATTATTGCAACTCATTCATACAAAACAGTGGCTCGTTCACTGGGCACTGACAATACGGTTATACGCCAAAATCAGTGGTGCTGGCTGTACCTAATTTTGTTAGAGAAAAGAAAAGAAAAAAAAAAAGTCGAAAGGAAAGCATAAAGGTTCATAAGCTAGAAATCATTTAACTGACTTAATTTACCTTTAGTAGCTAGTTTTAAGTTGTGTGTTACAATTTGGACATATTTTACTCATTTTAAGAGCATAGATGCATACATATTAAAGGTGTCTTCAGAGCATAAACTTCCTAACACTAGTTATAACATAAGAAAACAAGTTTTGAATTAGATGAGTTGAACTTTCGAAACGAATTGTCATTATAACCTGAATTTACATGATTTTAATAATAAAATTATACAATTTAATAATACAATTATCTTTTCAGAAACTGTGACAGTTTCAGTGAAGAAATGGAATAATATGAAGCTCTATTGTGTACATTTTTAAGCAATAAATAGTGACAGATAATTTTTCTTCCATATTGAATCAAAGCAGAAATATATTGAGGCTATCAAAGGCAAAACTCGCCTCATCCAGGTAAAGTGATTTGTCAAAAAACAGGAAAAACCGTTATGGATATGGACAGTTTTGCATTTGATAGTAGTTTTCTGAGCTCTATGGAAGAGGAATTAGACAAGATTTGCACAAACCGACTATAATATCAGTAGATAGAGAGCTGCAAGAAGTACAACATCCCATATGTAACTCATTTTTTTAAATTTTGGATAAGGCGAGTTTTGCACTTGATAGCCTCATATATAAACAACAAATTTTATAATACGGTATGTATAGAAATGTTACCACATAGAAAAAAGTTTAAAATTCCAATAGGAAATTAGTTTAATATCAATTAGAAATATGATATTACCTGTATATGCTGTTTGTTTCTTACACAAAATACATGGGACTGCTTGTAATAATATTTCCCAAAGCTGCAGTTTCAAAGTATTTTCTCTGCTCATTTGCAAGATTTGTCATTGTTATGGTCCGCCTGAAATAAATAAAAGAATAAGTAAGTAAATAAATAAATAAATATATATATAATGTTATAAAATGTTTCCTGCTTTTAAAGCAGTTACAGCACCATTAAAGAACGTATTGGTGGAGGAAAGGATGGGCAGCTTCGAATTTCCACGAATTTCAAAGTGGGCCACATCTTTAAAATTAACACATTCTGTACTTTTGCATTCTCACATTTTCACAGCAAACATAATGTCGAGGAAAATTGATTTTGAACATATAAATGACGTTCTGTATCCCCTAGGGTTTAAGATACAATCGTGTAAGTGTAAAAAAAGTATAACAAAAATAAATTAACATGAAAAGTATAGGAATTTTGCTGGGACTTCAAAAAACATATGTGTGAAATGTACATAGAATAAGTTTTACTGTATCTACCAATGATGAGAGAAAGGACACCAGTAGGAACTGGCTAATGTTACAGGTGATTTTTTTTTTTTTTAATTGAACAACATGCTCCATTACAGAGTAATACTACATGTTTTAGATTTTCCGTTTCCTACGATAAATATACATTTGGATACATTGATATTACCTAAGGAAGATAGAGAATTAATACAAATACATATATATGGCTTAACCGAAATAAAAAGAAAAGAAAGTATATATACATGATTGGAAATATTGCAATTGGTTTTTTTTTTTTAACAAATTGATAATTGTATAAAAATTGAATGATAAATGTGTGTATCCTAGTTATAAATGCATTGCTACAATTGTTCAAAATCTATTGAATTTATAAAGGCAATGAATGGTTGAAGATGAAATTTTACAAGTTGATATTTGTTAGGTGGCCAACTTGCTGTCTTCGAGATGCTGTTACAGGTGATCAATTTCTATGAACAGAACAGAGTATACAAAATCTTGTACCCTGTAAGAATTGTCTCAATGTGCGTGGCAATTACGCTGAAATGTTAATTAAAGAGAGTTGGTTTTGAGCAGGTGACAAATGTGTGTGTGAGTGTGTGTGTGTATCTAATGCTCTGGATTTTACAATGAAGTCATCATCCTTCTTGCCTCCCAATATTTTGATGGAAGGTCCACAAATATCCTAAGAGTTTCACAATTAGCCAGGTGCTCCATCTCCATGTCCTCTTCTCTGGTGCACAGTAAAGCATTTAGGTGAATTCAGTACTCCAATACGATGGAGGTGTTTACTGAGGCAATCATGACCAGTACGGGTAATCAATCTAAACATGGCCACGGCAGATTTTCGAGGTAGATCAGGAATTAGTTTTGGATCTTTTAATGATTCTTTCAATTTTGATGTTTTGCCTGTTCGCTGTTACTTTTTCTTTTTATGACTCGTTTTATTGATTCATATGGGAACTTGAAATTTGTTTTTAAGTTGATTTTAGTTCCTTTCTTTGCTAACATATCTGCTTTCTCGTTACCGTTCAGTCCATAGTGGGCCGGGATCCATTAGAAGACCACTTTTTTATTTAGCATTTGAACTTGTTTTACCATGCAATGAATTTCTTTTATTTTTTCCATTTTAGGGGATGTAGTTGAGCTGATGGACTGGATTGCAGCTTTGGAGTCAGACAGGATGACTATGTTGACAAATGTAGAATATGATAAAAATGCAAGAAGTTTTTAAATTAAGCCTTATTTTAATAGTCAAACTATTTATTTTCTGGATGTGACATTATGTCATAAAATTGAAAGTGATGAAAAGCAAAACAAACATTCCTCTGAACTATATATACTTCTGTATTCAAAATAATCACAAAGCACGTACACTAGATACATGCTGCAGGTATATATACTATAAAAGCTTAACTTTTCAATTATTTGAATGTATTTGTATGAAATTAATCATTTCAACGAAATTCTGAGTACAGTGAGCATGGGCTCGAGCAAATTCTCAGCTGGTGTTCATAATCTCTGTGGATTTCACTGCAAATTCTTTAATTTAATGGAAAATGTGTACTAACCCTTCAATATATGCACGTGCTCGAAAAGCTGCAAGATGTGCATAATATGTGGGAGCTGGGTATGATACACTGCGCGTGCATCTTGAGAACATGTGACACAGATAATAAGTAAGTGCTTCTATTTCATCTGTGCTCATATTGTCATCATCATTCCACAACATGTGGTATTTTGTAGGTCGACTGACACCCTGAAAGGAGAAATAAATAACGATTAGACACATAAACAAACAGGGCAAACTGAAACATTTTCAATTGCCAAATAGGCCTACATGGACGAATATGGGGGTGCGTCATAGCATCGAGGTTAAGGCATTGTGCTGCAGGCTGGAAGGTAGCGAGTTCGATTCCTAATAGGGTCGTGGATTTTCTCCATTGATCTAATCCTTGTGGTCGTACTATGGCCCTGAGATACATTCAATCTATGGGGGGGTATTTCTTTAGAAAAAAAAAAGGCAGCAAGCATATAAGACATAAGCATTATGAAATATGTAGAACAGATGGCAGGCAATCAGCCTTCAGCTGTAGTTAACACCACCTGAAAGCAAGATGGAATCAAACCTCCAGAATGGTGTCGATCAAAGTACAAACCAGGTGGACACTGGGATAGAGTCACCAAACTAGGGCTATCCTGGCCAAAATGGGACATATGATAACCCTAAAAAAATACATAAATAAATAAAATTAATTAATTAATTAAGACCCGGTATTATAAATATGGTTAATCTGAAGATTGAATTAAACCAAAGTTAAACCTTAGAGTTTAACTCAATGCGCCATATTACAGAGTCTCGGTTAAGTTAAACTGTAGTGGAATACGATTGGTATTACTGCTAATAATAATAGTTTTATTTTCCCTGGCAGAGTTAAGGCCATCAGGCCTTCTCTTCCACTCAACCAGGATCAAATCACATGCAGAAAAATCATACCGGTATACAAATATTAACTTAAAAATAATAATAAAAAATGAATAATTTCGAGGGAAAAGTTGTTCCGGAGCCGGGTATCGAACCCGGGACCTTTGGTTTAACGTACCAACGCTCTACCACTGAGCTACCCGGGAACTCTAACCGACACCGATCCAATTTTTCCCTCTATATCCACAGACCTCAAAGTGGGCTGACAACCGTCAAGCAACCAACTTCGAGTGCACACTGACTCCGTGTGACTTAAATTGTGGTTTTCTGTTAACGAACAGTGACGTGTATTATGCAAATCAAGATTTCAGGTATAACTCCCTGTAAAGTTGATTTGAATAATTTCGAGGGAAAAGTTGTTCCGGAGCCGGGTATCGAACCCGGGACCTTTGGTTTAACGTACCAACGCTCTACCACTGAGCTACCCGGGAACTCTAACCGACACCGATCCAATTTTTCCCTCTATATCCACAGACCTCAAAGTGGGCTGACAACCGTCAAGCAACCAACTTCGAGTGCACACTGACTCCGTGTGACTTAAATTGTGGTTTTCTGTTAACGAACAGTGACGTGTATTATGCAAATCAAGATTTCAGGTATAACTCCCTGTAAAGTTGATTTGAATAATTTCGAGGGAAAAGTTGTTCCGGAGCCGGGTATCGAACCCGGGACCTTTGGTTTAACGTACCAACGCTCTACCACTGAGCTACCCGGGAACTCTAACCGACACCGATCCAATTTTTCCCTCTATATCCACAGACCTCAAAGTGGGCTGACAACCGTCAAGCAACCAACTTCGAGTGCACACTGACTCCGTAAGTCACACGGAGTCAGTGTGCACTCGAAGTTGGTTGCTTGACGGTTGTCAGCCCACTTTGAGGTCTGTGGATATAGAGGGAAAAATTGGATCGGTGTCGGTTAGAGTTCCCGGGTAGCTCAGTGGTAGAGCGTTGGTACGTTAAACCAAAGGTCCCGGGTTCGATACCCGGCTCCGGAACAACTTTTCCCTCGAAATTATTCAAATCAACTTTACAGGGAGTTATACCTGAAATCTTGATTTGCATGATTTGAATAATAAAAAACATAATAAAGTAAAAAGAGAGACTGAATACGTATACACAATCAGTAGGAAAGGAAAGAAATGGAGACGATCGCTGCTGTTTTATTATGTTATTGCTGTTAAAATGGCAGATGCTCGTGAACAATCTCCATTAAGAAACATCTTTGTTCTTCAATAACAGAAAAAATATCATAAAAAACTTGTAGAGAACCAATACTGCTTACTTCAGTATGCTTGTCAGACTTAACCTCAAATAGCTTCTTAATGCTGGCTACCAACTTTATACTCCCAAACACACTGCAACCAGAATAAACCATGCATGACCATCCGTGACTGAACTCCAGCTGACTAATGAACTATAATATGAGTGGGCGTATTTTATAAGTTGTGTAGAATGTTTATGAAACAGAAGTCTGTCAAATCATAAAATTATTTTTATGAGTTTAGATTGTTACGTAATATTATTAGTGTGTTTATAAAACAATCCCAATATTTCATGGTAAATTTTACCAGGAGACTGTCTGCCACACACAGTACAATGCGCAATAGGCTTACATTAGGTTTATGGATACATCCGAAATCTTCCATCATTATCAGAGGAAAAATAGCGCAGTGCAACTATATAATAACTGATGCAGAGGTTCAACAGAATGTTTTCAAAAATAAAAAGGAAATCGTTTCCCTTTTCAAATAATCTTTAAATTCAAACCCTAAAATACACATATTTTAGCACTTTTTCATTTTTTTGTTGCATGTTGTATTCGAGTTTCAATTTTTCGAAACAAGGAAGATTAGGACAGGACGTCTACTTAGAAAGCCTAAATCTGTTTTAAAACTTATGTTCATTTATATTTCAAGATGGTGCACTCAATTTCGAAAAGTTCTTGGTCACTCAGTAATATTGATCACTTCCTCACCATCACTCATAAGATTTCTGAAAACATCTGTCATGTCCATTGTATAGCGGAAGCTCCATCTTGCATTGTTGAGCCTTGAACTGCAGTTTAAATGGCAGAAGACTGCCAATCCAGTTAAACTCAAGTTAACTCAAGATTAATGGTAGTTCATGTTGTTTATAATATGAAGCAGAACAAAAGACTTGAGTTTAAATTGAAAGTGAGGTTTAAACGGTGTTTATAATACCAGCCCTAAATACATAAATAATAAAAATAAATAAGTGAATATGTAAGTAAATAAGTAATTACGTAAATAAATAATACAATTTTCTCCTTCTACTGCAAGGATAGATATTCAGCAAACCCAGATATCCTATCATGCATCATACACCTACCTGAGCAGCAGATAGGAGAATGCTGCCAGATATGATATGCACTGGGGAAATAAAATATCCCACGTGGACCAAAACTACTATTGCAATAGGCTGAGACAGTTGGCAGCCAGGTTAGTCTCTTAAGGGAAAGAAACTCCATACAACAATAACTAAGTTAACTTGGGTACAAAGAAGTGATAGCCACACAACCAAGCTGTCCTATAATGACAAGGGCCTACTGCATAAAAGACACTACAGTCGAGCCGTTCTTATTTCCGGCGTGGCCACGCCTTCTCGACTTTTGGCGCGACGAAGATAGGCAATAGCGGTGTTGCTAAATCTCTATCAAGCCAATAGTGAACGAACGCAGTTCTAATAGCTGGTTGTCAAACAATCAGTCGGTAGTGCAGTGTTATTGTTGTTAGTGCTGCGTTATCGCTGAGTTTTCAGCATCACAATGCCGCGGAGGAGTCGGAAGGCCATCAATTCGCAAAGCAGAGAAATGATTCTTAGCGTTAGATATTATTTCGAAAATGAACGTGAAAATAAGGGTAGTTTATTGCCTTTAATGCAAGTGGTGCAAAGAAAAGCTGATGCGTGTGATGTGAACAAGTTCACGGTTTCTCAAATAACGACAGAGAAGTATGGACAATCCGGCAAAGAAGAAAATAAACTGAGAACTATGGCGGCGGCAGGTACTAACAATGATTGTAGCGATCTAGGCGTAGCACCTCTAAATTGAACAATACTGGTAGGCAAGGTTCTTCGTGTAATTTTTTTATGTAGCAATGACTTATCATAACAAAATTTTTAACACTAACATATTTTACTTAATTTACACGTTGTGTGGTTTTAGTTATTCATTCACAAAACAATGTTTATTTATTATATTTTACAGCTTTCTCCTATTTTAGTAATTTCTAATATTGTTTCCGTATTTACGAAAATCGTTACTTCAAATGGTCGTAAAAACCAATTATAGCACAACATGGTAAGTCTTCTGTGTCCTGGGATGCTAGGATCAACAATAACAATAATATATAATATTATGTATTCATATATTACTACTTATTTATCGTAGGAAATAATTTTTCGTTCGATGTCTAAGACTAGACATGTGCTAAAACTTCGTTAAGAGTACAAGGGTAGACTTGACAACGCAGTAACATCCATTGTGAGCGGGAAGCGGTATGTCGTCTGCATAACCTTGACGACAACCACTGCCAGTGAAGCAGCATGTCAGCTGACCAGAAGCTGTCGTGTGATTTGCTGCCGGAAATTAGAACGGCTCGACTGTAGTGACAAGTAACAATTTACAACATATGGATGACAAATTACAAATTTTAGTAATTTCTGTTGCATAACACAATTTTACTAATCTGTCATGACTAGCATATTTTACAAGTGATAAACAGCCTTACTGACAATCCTATTTTAAAATAATGCGAAAAAAGTAGTGCTATAATACTATAATCTGTTTTATTATTTTTAATTCTGCATTAATTGAATTACTAAAAAAGAAAGGCAAACTTAGTCTACGATGCACACATAATATTCAACATTTGTGTGTTTCATTGTTAAAAAATTGCGCAAAATGATCGTAGCATCATCTTTCTTGATAAATTAAGAGAAGAAAAGAATATAGATTATTTGGACAGTTTTCTTACAATTTGACGAAGAAAGTAAAATAAAATAAATGGAGAAAATACCGCCAGTATGCTCCAATATTGGTCTGGTACCACCAAATGAGGAAAGGAAATATATGCAAGATAGAATTTGACCAAACTTTAGGAAGAGAGCTACGGTATGTATTTTCATTATTATCTTTCAAATGAATATTGCTAATTTCTTAATTAGGCCTATGTTTTTAATAGTCTTTGATTAAATTATTATTAAAATAACCTTCTCTTGGTTATAGACAAAATCCTCTGTGTTAAAGGACGTAAATAATGCTCTGCTGTAGCAAACAAATTTAATTCTTGACATTCAAAATCTATCTTTTAACTCGAATTCTTGAAAAGCAATATTTTTGCCTAAATGTTCTCCACCTACATACGAATTCTTCTTCTCTGTCACTATTTGAAGATTAATTCCTATTACATTAAAAATGTTATTTCTACACTTAAGAAAGTTAAGCAAAAAAAGACTGATTAAAAACGTACTCGCGATTCTAACTATTTTACAATTGAAACAGTTATTACTAGTGTTTATCACTTGTCATGACAAATTAATCAATGCAGACTTATGCAACAGAACTGACTGATTTTTTACTTACTTACTAATTTGTCGTCAATAAAGATAGTAATTTTAGCTGCATGCAATAGGCCCCTGCTTACCCATTTAGGGAACAATACAACGAAACGTTTCTCTGCGGTCATCCTTCGTAATGGGTGATTTTATTGGTCCGTGAGTCTATATATGGAAACTCCCTACAGTATTAACAATTTAAATACCCGTGCGAGAAGATAATGGCATGCACTATACCTTCTGAGTTGTGCGGGAGGAAAATAAGGCAATGTTGCAACTTTATTTCGAATAAGTCAAACACACACGTATTTTTTACTTGTATATTTCGGAAAAAAATTGCACGGAGTATTCGAGAAAATATAGTATACAAACAATACAAGGTATAAATGAAACATATAGTTTACAGATGGCAACACTGTTTGCAACCACCCAAGAGTCAACATCAAAAGTAATGCAGTTTACAGTACAGCCGATCGTTCTCCGGCCCTGACGTTTCTCGTGACCGAGGGAGACAGTGTTGCCGATACGTATAGACAGAATGAAAACTGTCACGCGCTCGCCGGCCGATTTTGTGGCGCGGAATAAAAACTAATTCGAACGCGTAGGCTTGCCTATAAATAATTTTACATATAACTTAGATCACAGCCTTCGTTAATGTACACAGCTAGCGTAGATCACAAAAAAAAAAAAAAAACTAATGCGGATGCGTATGTAAATCATTTTACACAATCGCATCTTTCGTTAATGTACACAGCTAAATAATTATAACAGAATAAAAACTAATGGGAATGCATATTTAAGTTATACATAGACCTACAGTATATTACCACAGACTATGGGAATATCTTTATAATGAAAGTCCAGTATATCAAATGAAATACTCTACTTTCCTTAGAATCTGTTAATACTCAAGTGGAAAGACGCCACACTTTTAACGGTTGTTTTTCTCAACTTCAAAGCGTCACAAACTCTATCTACCACTTTCGTAACAGGGAGAAGAGGTTCTCCATTGTCTCGCTCCTTCTCAAAATATTCACGCAATCTGTATATAAATTCATGACTTTAGCTCTTAAAAGAGCCGATTTTTTCCTTCTTTGATTCTGACGACCACTGGCCATATTACTATATCAATAATTAGGTTTACAGGCACCGTAAATCGCTCAAGCACAAAACAACACAACTACTTCGCCTGTACTAAGAACTAACGACTCGTTCGCCACATGCTTCGCATAAAAAAAGAAGTGACAACATCGTGCTAAATACATCAGACGCTCATAGCTGGTTGGTTCTAGCAGACAACTTTAACCTCTAGTGCCAGCCTCTCCCCCAGCATTGCAAACTGCGATTGAATTAATCTTCGCATATCAGAACTCAAGTCTTGTAACAGCAATTTACAATAGAATTAAAAACATTACTTTAAACCAAACCAGTGTGTTTTAAGGTTAAAATTTAGCAGAATAGTTTCATTCACAGTGGAATTTCGAGGTTCTTTGCACAACATCAAAATGCCACAGGTTGGCAATGCTGGTCACTATCTTTCCCTCTCGTTCTCTCTTCTCTTTCCAAGCGAAATGTCAGAGCCAGAGACTGGTTGGCTGTAGTTTAAGTCATTGCTACTTTCAGAAGTAGTTCTCATGCTCACACATTACTGGCTATTTTGCATAAGGTTCGAAAATTTATAAGAATAATAATCACATTTTATGAAGAATGAATTGAAATGATAGCCATACCCATTCCTCTCACTACTTAGCAGATTAAGGATACTATACCTGAATGCTGGCATGGCTGACCAAGAAGAAATCCAATTCAATGGGATGTGTAATCTGCTCATCTACCACTAAACCTGGTGGTACATTGCGGTTTCTTCCATCTTCATCCTCCCTTCTTGTGGGAAAGAACCTGGTGTGATGACGTTTCTGAACTACTAGGAATGTTATCCTGGGTTTATATTCGGAATCCAGCGACATACAAGCTCGTTTAATTGCTGTCAACTCGCTATTCAAAACCTGTATGAACAATATAAAACTTCAACCTTTCCGTTGGCACAACTTCCTTCTACAGATTCATTTTCAAGTAAATTTTTATAAGATACAATTTTATTTTTAAATGCAATAAAACCTCGTGAAACCAGACTAATTGGGGGGATAAGTTGACAGGTTTAACGAAAGTCCGGATTAACTGAAATAACCTAAAAGAACAGCAGAAAGTGCATTAAAACTCTATTTATAGCAACAAAACGCGTTTATTATTATGTATATGAAGGGCATAGGCCTAAATACACTATACAGTACAGTAAAATGTAAAGCAATACATACAATGCAGTACAGTAGCGTGCAAATTAATCCTAACAACGTAATTACTTACGCAAAAACACTCAAACGGGATAAAAAAAGGATCTAAGACATACCTCAGTAATCTATGTGGCCTCCCTTGTTCCTAATAACAGCTCTGAGACGATTTGGCATGGATTCCACTAATTTCCCACAAATATTCTTCATTTCTTCATCGCGAAACCATACACCAATGAGGGCAGAAATCATCTTCTCCTTTGTAGAACAATCCATTTTTTGCATTCTTCTTTTGCAAATTGACCACACGTTCTCAATGGGGTTGATGTCGGGTGAGTTGCCTGGCCAGGGGAGTACCTGAATATTCTTCTTGTTGAAGAATTCTGTAGTTTTTCGAGACGTATGGCATGGTGCCAGGTCTTGTTGGAACACACCTCTGCCATCCGGAAATGATTTTTGCAGCTGGGGTACGATTCTGGTTTCCAATAAGTGAATATATTTGTCAGAATTCATCATTCCCTTGATAGGTATTAATGCTCCAGGCCCTTCATGTGTAAAACAACCCCAAAACATTACTTTAGGGGGGTATTTGGGTGCTTGTTGGAGATGAGCTGCTGTTACTTTTTCGGATCCTTTCCGTATGTAAGAAACACGGTGGCCGTGGACCTCGAAATGAGACTCATCGGAAAAAAGTACATTCTTCCAGTCATTCACTGTCCAGTGTTGATGTAATTTTGCCCACATTAAGCGTTTTTTGCACATAACAGGGGTTAGCAGTTGCTTCTTAATAGGCTTACGAGCCCTTAGTCCAGCTTCCAAAAGCCTACGCCGCACTGTTGTGACATGAATATTCGCCCCAGTGGTAGCCATTAACTCGTGGGTTAAGTCGACAGCAGTTAGTCTAGGATTTTATTTACTTTTCCTAACAATTAAACGATCATCTGCAGGTGAAGTCTTTCTTTTCCGGTCACAGTTTCCTTTTTTCTGGGGTGTGATGGATCCAGTCTCCCTGTATCGTTTTATGATCGAATTAACAGTAGCCAAACCGATGTGACATTCTGCAGCAATTTGCCTCTGTGTCATAGAAGAATGCTCTGCTAATGTTATAATTTTAGACCGTTTTCGTGGAGTTGTATCCATTTGTGAAGACGACAGAATGTACACAGGATTGTAGTATTAAGTCTTCAACACAACTGAAATGCTTATAAGTACAAAACAACAGGCAAAATGTCACATATTATAAAAAAATAATAACGACAGACCTTCAACAATGGAATTACACGTACTACAGATGTCAATTAAAGTGGTATGAGCAGCTGTGAGGCCAACAAGGACAGAAAATGTAAAAATATGTCGTGTTCGGATTAATTTGCATGCTACTGTAGCAAACATTTAAGGAACATTAGAAGAGGAAATGGGGATATGACAATGTGGTGCTAGTGGTGATGACGACAATTATTGTAGTGACTGAAACTCTGAAATTAGTACATTACAAAGTACATGCTTGTAGGTACATTAGAATATGAAAAGTAGATATAGAATAATGTCTAGAGACTTGAAACACACTGACGAAACCTAACTTAAAAATGATTCTCTTCATTTGAATTGGCGCAATGTCTGGAGTCTGCCGAAAGTAGATGACAAAGTCGAGATGATCAGTTATACGAAAAGCATACACCTGTGAAAACCAGACGGATTTCCAGACAGCCTGTTCCTTGGATGACTCAAACAATACGAAACCTTAGGACAGAACCTTCAGACAAGATAAGTGCAAGCAAAATCTGGAAACACCTACAAAACACTTAGAAACAAAACAACTCAGGCCATTCGAAATGCAAAGTTTCAGTACATTCATAAAATCATCGATCCTTCTTCTATTTTATTTGAAATATGCAAATATATAAACACATTTTTTTGGGACTGGTGCAGAAAAATTTAGATTGATTGTAACATTCTGCCAACATGAATGGTTCACAAAACCACCATTCAAAATCGACAATGAAACTAAAAATCTGACTTTAAATCAACTATCTGACAAACTCCTTACCTTCACAAGATAAATTTTACTTTTTACATGTTACAACAATTGAAGTTATGAAAGCACTAGAATGGATTAAAACAAAATCACAAGAGACAGCATAATCCTTTTGAATAAAATAATCAACATTACACTCCCTATACTGGCTCACTTATAATCTCCACAAATTTTAAAAAATAAGCAATCATGCAATGGAATTCTTACGAGAAATTAGGTGACACAAAATCCCAGGAGATGCCGTTTATCGAAGTTTACTGTGTTATTTTTGCTGCAACAGATGGATCACTTGGAATATCACACAAACAGAAACAATCCTATTTCTCCTGCAAACTGACTGCTTACATTACGATTCTATGCAACTGATGCACAGAACAACTGCAGTGCAAATCATTCAAGATGAAAGAGTAGGCTATCTCTGAACAAAGCTTATGGATGGATTCTAGGCTATCTCTGAACAAAGCTTATGGATGGATTCTAGGACTTTGCACATTTCCCTGCTATCATAGAGACCCTGGATTCGTATTACTCTCCTGATGACCTATCTATGCTTTCTACTTTTCTTCTATGCTTCAAAATCCACAGTTAATTCCCGATTTACCACGAAAATCGTCTGTAGCTGCATTTAGATTGGCAACAGGCCATGATTGTTTGGCTAAACACCTGCACAGAATTGGAATATATCAGTCCCCTAGCTGCCCATTGTGCAAATCAAACCAAGAAATGGATTCGGAACACCTCAAAATCTGTGCTTCAGTGGCTGGCCATGATAATATCTTTGAAAAATATTGGAGTGCAAGAGATCAAATGACTTTATTGTCAAACGCCTGGCATTACAAAACAACAACAACAACTTTTCTTCTATGATTTTCAATCTTTATTTTGTTTTCTATTACATATTTGTATTTAATAATTAAGTCTATCACTACTTCAGACTCAAATTGGGATATAATCATTTTTGCTTTCTATTTGCATTCTGTAAGATTTTAACCTAACAGCACCGAAAAACAAGGACATGTAATGCAGAAATACAACAGTGCCGAAAAACAAATAAATGCAACACAAACATATAGGATACATTCGTTTCGATTTAGGGCAGAGTAGGCGAAACTTCATCCTGATTAAATGAGGCGTCGGCTAACTACACGTAAGTGACCAATGATTATGAATAATGCATATAAATTACATTTTATTACTTTTTAACGTTGTTTCACAACCCATGGTTACTATGTTTTTAACCGACGTTGACACATATCACCAATAATCTGTTCAGAAATTACTTACAACTATTACCAAGAGACAACAGCTTAACTCATCTCTATATTGTAACGTAGACAGTGTATCAATACTGGTGTTCAAATATACCAAGTTTTTTATTTACTTTTTTTTTTTTTTTACTTTTGTTTCATTGTTAATCGCACTCCATTTCTGAAAAATACACGGTGAGCATAAATGATAGCCCTAGTTTGGGGATTTTTTTATAGACAAACCATGAATGTTACAACAATGGTACTAATATTACCAAATAAGGTATCTCTCAAAGTTTTATTTGAAATTATCCGCGCGGTGTAATTCCACTTCTTACCGGTAGAGGACCTGAGTTTACAGAGTTTACAGAAATGGCGACTGGTATTGAGAGTGCATTTGTAGCGTTGGAATTTCATTCCACAAGATCAGTCATAACAGTGCAGCGAAATTTTCGAAGATTCCATAAAGATCCACCAGACCCCAAGACCATTAGACGATGGTACAATCAATTAGTGACCACAGGATGTCTGTGTAAAGAAAAATCTCCTGGTCGGCCACGCGTCTCACAAGAAACAGTTGAACGAGTGTGGGCATGCTTCCAGCGTAGTCCACAGAAATCTACATGCTGCGCCAGCAATTCTTGAACAACAGATTGCCAAACAGATGGATTGGTCGTGCGAGCAGAGACGATATGCAGCTATTGTCCTGGCCTCCACGTTCCCCTGACATAACACCCTGTGGGGATATGTTAAAGACTCTGCTTTTGTACCTCCATTACTGGCAATCTGCCAGAGTTACGCGACCGCATCATCAACGCCATCGCTGCAATCGACATGGATACACTTCATCGTGTATGGGACGAATTGGACTACCGGCTTGATGTCTGCAGGGTCACAAGGGGAGCACACATCGAGCACCTATAAGGTATGTTAAAAAAACTTGGAGAGTTTCTCTATCTACTTGTATATCTAAATATTTTCTATGTTAAATCGTTAGTCCATAAATAATTTTCGTAACTAGGGCAATCATTTATGCTCACACTGTATAATATCAAACATGTAGGACTTGCAAGATTGCCAGGCTGCTAAGAAAACCTGGGATTAAAACTCTCCATAAGCTGCACACAAAGATTCAGAACTTACTAAGACCAGTTAATATGACCTTGGTCCCAGGATACCTGGTGTCTATAAAATAAGTTGTGAGTTTGGGAAAAGCTACATTGGCCAGACGGGATGCACCATTATGGAATGTTGCAAGGAACATCAATGCAGCGTAAGACTATATTACCCCAATAAGTCGGCAGTAGAGCAACATATCCTGGAAATGGGCCACAAATTAGATTTCACATCACCACCATCTTGGACAAGGCATTGGGTTACTGGGACTTGGTCATCAAGGAAGCCATCGAAATCCAGCTAGATGGCAATAATATCAACAGAGACGGGGGCCTACAGCTGAGTGCAGCATGGAAACCCGTTATCAACAAAGCAGGTGGTCAGGACTAGAAACTAGCTCCTGACTGGCCCTACTGACGGCTAGACGAGGTCCCACAACACTTCAATTCCTGAAGAAAATGGCAGACCTAGTCAATGAAAGCTTGGAAGCAACTATCCAATCACCTGATTGACAACCCAAGAAGAATTATTTAATATCAAACATGTTTCTCAATTATGTGGCAGTTTCAACCATTCAATCACCTTCAGTCCTGGTTAAGTTGAATACCCGAGACTTTATTATGATGTATTACTATTAATCTTATTTTATATACATTTACTACTACTCTATTTCTTTTCAAATCTATCTTCAAAATTTCATATACAGAGTGATTCATATAGAACCAACACATTTCTTTCTTTATTTATTTCAAAACGAATGAAACTAGCCACAATTTGTTATACCTAAAATTTAGAGTATCTTTGGGAGATTAGTAACCTCTATAGCAAATGTTGAAAATTCTTTATTTATTCAGCTGGAAATTCACTTAATGACCAGATTTTAACGTCAAGTTAAGCAGGAGTTTTCAGTCCCTGTCACGAGATGAGCAGACGTTTACTCTTTATTCTGTATATTTATTGTCATCAAAATAATATTATTCTTTTAGAGATCCAATTGTTTTCAATTTGTTTACCGGTTCCAGTATTGTGTTTCTTTGGGGGGGATTACGAACACCAAATTCTCTCTGGTATGCTCTTTGGGTAGTTGTTTATTGAATTCGTAATCCAGTATTGCTTCACAAGGAAGAGCCGTTGATTTAATGTGTACTGCATTTTCAGTGGCTAAAACAAAATGTCGAAAACATATGCCAACAATAAGGAATAAAGAATAAACATCTGCGCATCTCGTGACAGGGAATCAAAACTCCTGCGTAGTTTGACGTTAAAAACTGGCCATTAAGTGAATTTCCAGCAGAATAAATAAAGAATTTTCAACATTTGCTATAGAGGGTAGTAATCTCCCAAAGATACTCTACATTTGAGGTATAACAAATTGTGGCTAGCATCATTCGTTTTGAAATAAAGAAAGAAAGAAATGTGTTAGTTCTATATAAATCACACTGTAGTTTACCCGTTTCTGACCATTTTATCTCATTAGAGGTTTTGATTTATCTAGAGAAAATCAAAACTCGATTTAATTGACTATTACACGATTAGAAGAAAGTATATAAAGATTAGAAGAAATAAAGTACTCTAATGCAATAAAATATTAATTGACTTACTGAAATTTTATTTCACTAATGTTAGCTTCACTAAAGCATTTGAATGGAGCCGCCATTTTCAGTTGACTGTCTATGCTGTAAATAAATGACGATCGCAAAGCATGTTTTATAGTTCCATAAAGAATTTGCAGTTTGAAATGTTGGCAAACAAAGAAACAAATGCTAGGGTAGTGATAAAAACAAACAAATGCTAGGGAAATGAAAAAATTAAAAAAAATACTAGAGAAGCAATAAAAGTGTGCGATAAGTAGTCATTATTGGTTGAAAGATGTTCTTTTGTACCGTTTTATTGGTCAAAAGTAGTATGACATAGTAAAAGTGTAATAGTCAACTTAAATATCTCTACATACCTGCTGGAATTGGCCTTCACTTACACCATCTCTGAAAAATATTATTCTTTGGGGTTTCTGACGATCTGTATTTTTGTAGAAAAACAACAAGTGTGCCTTCATTATTTTCTCGAGATCTTCAATTATTTCAACCCTTGGTGGTTGTAGTCGAATTTGGATGTTGTACTTGAACAATGCCACTGGATCATGACTAGCAGACACCTGCCCATAGACAATAAATAATGAGCCAACATATAAAATTAGTATAATAAATACTTCACATGTTTTCTCAACATAAATATCACTAGAATGATATTAAGAAAAATCGTGTGTATCCAGCCAGCTCACAGCCATTTGTGAAGAAATGTTAAGTTTTCAATATCAGAAATCAATTCTAAATCGAGTGAATTGTTAAATATGAAGGGGTAGTGGAAGATCCACTGATGAAATTGATTACTGAATATTATATTACTAGTAAATCTGAAAATACTGTGTATGATGGACAACGGCAATTAACAAGTAATGTTGCAGAAAAACTATTGCCACTAAAGCATTGTGACCTATCAACAGTAGGCATTATTTCGATAATAAAACCTATGAAATGACTTGCTGCTGTTTGTCTACTTTCAGGATAACAATTCCCAGTTTGCAATAAAATTGTAGTAAGTTTTAGTTTTATTTAGTAAGTTTTATGAAATACTGAAATCAGAAGTAAACACTGAAATACTGAAACAATTGTCTTTAGAGACAATTAATATTAGGTACCCTCCACAAAACTGGCTTCATTTACACACCAACGGATCCTTCATCTCCAGAGAACAAGGTGCCGGTGCAGGTGTTACATGCTGTCTCTTCTCACTTTATAGATCTCTTAGATATGGAACAACAAGTTTTGATGGTGAAATCATTGCAATAAGTGAAAGTCTCAGGAATCTTCTATGCCACATCAATAAATTTAGGAATGCAGTTATATTGTCAGACTCCAAAGCAGCTATTCTATCAATCGTCTCTAAACACACACTTTCATCTCAAACAGCAGAAATAACTGAAATGCTCTCTCAATTAATATCACTCAATAAAAGAATTGTATTTCAATGGATACCATCCCATTGTGGAATTCTGGGAAACGAGAATGTGGATGCTTTAGCAAAGAAGGGCAGCACTGCTACTTACAGACCTGTTACTAAATCTACGTATTACTCTGTGAAGAGATTTATTAAATCTACATACTTAGACTTCAACAAACAAAATTTGATAACACAATCCCAAGGGAAAAAATGGAACTCTCTGCATCAAAATCCACAGTTAATTCCCGATTTACCACGAAAATCGTCTGTAGCTGCATTTGGATTAGCAACAGGCCATGATTGTTTGGCTAAACACCTGCATAGAATTGGAATATATCAGTCCCCTAACTGCCCATTGTGCAACTCAAACCAAGAAATGGATTCGGAACACCTCAAAATCTGTGCTTCATTGGCTGGTCATGATAATATCTTTGAAAAATATTGGAGTGCAAGACGTCAAATGACTTTATTGTCAAACACCTGGCATTAGAAAACAAAAACAATAACAGTTTTATGGACACATGTCCTACGAAATTGACCGAAAATCACGTAGAGCCCACTGAAAGAAAGACAAATGTTCAAAACTTGTACTTCCATACCTGTTCATTTCTTTTTAGTTTGTTAAAAACACTGTAACAACTACAAGCTTATTTAGTGTTGATGGAATTGGTCACAGCAAGATGATATTTTGATGAGATGAAGCCGAGGATTCACCATAGAATACCTAACATTTGTCTTAAAGTTGGGGAAAGCCTTGGAGAAGAACCAAATTAGGTAGTTAGTTCAATGGGAATCGAACCCTCTCCCATGTGCATAGCCAAACACATCTGACACTTACCGTCACTGCTTGTTCTGTCTCATTAAGTAGATGAAAGTTCGCAAAAAGCCATTGTAGTACCCATTTATAAGAAAGGAAACAAAAAATTATGTGAAAATTACAGGGGTATAAGTCTTCTCAATTCGGGATATAAGATCTATACAGCCATAATCAAAAATAAACTATCACATCTTTACGAAGACAAAATCACTGAAGAACAGAATGGATTCCGAAAAGGAAGATCATGTTGTGACAGCTATTTCACCATGAAGATTTTAATTGAAAAGCACAGAGAATTTAATATTCAAACCCACTTAGCTTTTATTGATTTCATAAAAGCTTTTGATAGAGTTGATAGAAATAAACTTTTAGAGATTTTACGCTATGATAATGTGCCAAACCAAATCATTCTCTCCATTTATAATTTATATCAACAAAATGAAATTGCCATAAGAACTGAACGCGGAACTACTAGCTGGACTTCCATCAATCAAGGTGTTAGACAAGGGTGCGGTCTTTCCCCTCTGTTGTTTATTATATATATGAACCATATTTTATACATTTGGAGGCAAAGTAATCATGCTGGAATTCAAATTAATCGAAACACAGTTCTCGATACACTTATGTTTGCCGACGATCAGGTTATTATTGCTCAAACAGAGGATGCTTTACAGAGAGCCATTTATAATTTGCAAATAATCGCCTCAGATTTCAATATGGAAATCTCAAAAGAGAAAATGAAAGTCATGGCATTTTCGGAAGAGAACCCAATTCCCAGTAAGATCATGATAAATAATACTTTAACTGAACGTGTTAATTCATTTAATTATTTAGGTTATAACCTCTCTTACATCACTGATGAAGATATGTCAAACAAAATATCTAAATTTATAAAAATCACTGGCATAATTAACACAGTCTTCAAATCATCCAATGTTCAGAAACATACAAGGCTAAAGGTATATAAAACACTAGCTCGACCGGTCCTCACTTACGGTAGCGAGGCATGGACAATCAGAAAAGCTGATGAGCAAAGGCTGACGACAGCTGAAATGAGGTTCATGAGACGAACAGCGGGATGCTCTTTGCTGGAACACCGTAAAAATGTGGACATATTGCAGGAACTCAAAATGGATCCTATAGTTAATTTTGTTCAACAATATCGACTTCAGTGGAAAAAACATGTCGAAAGGATGGATCGCACTAGATGGCCTAAACAGATTCTTACTTATGTACCAAGAGGAAAGAGGAAATTGAGAAGACCACGAAAGCGCTGGCATGAGACCGTAACAGATCCTGTAGGGTCTAATACGTGACGGATATGATAATGATTTTAATTCCTTTGAAATAACATTTTTTTAGAACCATATGTCTCTACCACTTCACTTATCACGTAAGCAAAATAAAATCAAGAAAGAAATCATTAGAATTCACTTTGAATAATTCGTCAATTAGTTTTTTTTAATAAAGAACGACAGCAGCAAATCTTTAGAAAAAATTACATCATTCCTGAATAAAAACAAACCTAAAAAAATTTAACAGTTTATGAGAAATTGCAATACACAGACGGAAATGTGGACTGCCAAAAATAACTTTAGCATTATTATGAATGCCAACACCAAGATGATATATTTCCATAAGGATCTCAATACTGGTATCGATTTTTGCAGCATCACAATATTTTCTCTTTATAGGCCTACTTAAAATAAAACATTTTTTCCTTCTATACTTAAAATAAAACATTTTTTCCTTCATATGTATATTCCAACTTCAAGAAAAGTCACAACTTCTAAAGATATAATATATATGGTAGTTTATTTCATAAATACAAAATTGGTACTTACAGCAGCAATAGATGGAATATCAGTCTGGTCAGGAGAAGGGTGAGTTACATCTGCTCCAACTATCATTACTGGGCCTTGCAGACATGGTGGCCTAATAAAAATTAATACACTTTAATTAAATTATTCAAAATAATCACTGAATGTGATATAACAAGAAGATGAAGCATATTACTGGAGGGAACAAGTAAAATGTTGGGAAAAATGGCCATGAAAAAGAGACTAGGACAAAATTTGAAAAAAAGAAAAAAAAAAAAATAGAAATAGAAAAGTGCTCGTCACTTAACAACATTTTGTCTTGTATGTAAGAACAAGAATAAGAATAAGGCTATTTCTTTGCAGTAATTTTATTTGAACAGCAACCTAATTTTGTATTATTGCAGTGTTTTCCTCATTAACCACTGGAAAAGTCTTTGTTGTTGTTCACTTAGTGGTAACAGTCATTTAGTCTGACTACTCCAATAATATTTTCCTTTTTAGACTGGATGTTCCAAACCATATTTTTGCTTTCACGAATACCAATTGACGATTTCGTTGACAGCTACTCGTCATCTCCATGTGGAGAAAGTTCCAGAGTCAATATATACTTTCAGTATCCAGCATAATGTAATGAAAAGTACAACAAAGTGAAAGAAGTGGTGGCAACCTTGCTTTCTGCAAATTCCAATGATCCTGCAATTATTATTGTTAGCATTTTTCTTTGATATGCCGGTGGTTAGGGAGGAAAACACAGCATTCACTAAAAGTTGTTAGGCAATCAATCACTTGTATTTGACATGGTTATTATCTGTCTAGGTAGCCTAGGTACTTGGCACTTCGAACTTGTACATTCATATTTCTATTAAATATAGAATATAATCTAAATTTAACAGAAGAAATACTAAAATCAGAAGTAAACACTGAAATACTAAAACAATTGTCTTTAGAGACAATTAATATTAGGTACCCTCCACAAAACTGGTTTCATTTATACACTGACAGATCCATGATCTCCAGGGAACAAGGTGTCGGTGCAGGTGTTACGTGCTGACTCTTCTCACTTTATAGATCTCTTGGATATGGAACAACAAGTTTTGATGGTGAAATCACTGCAATAAGTGAATGTCTCAGGAATCTTCTATGCCACATCAATAAATTTAAAAATGCAGTTATATTGTCAGACTCCAAAGCAGCTATTCTATCAATAGTCTCTAAACACACACCTTCATCTCAAACAGCAGAAATAACTAAAATGCTCTCTCAATTAATATCACTCAATAAAAGAATTGTATTCCAATGGATACCATCCCATTGTGGAATCCTGGGAAACGAGAATGCGGATGCTTTAGCAAAGAAGGGCAGCACTGCTACTTACAGACCTGTTACTAAATCTACGTATTTACTTACTTACAAATGATTTTTAAGGAACCCGAAGGTTCATTGCCACCCTCACATAAGCCCGCCATCGGTCCCTATCCTGTGCAAGATTAATCCAGTCTCTATCATCATATCCCACCTCCCTCAAATCCATTTTAATATTATCCTCCCATCTACGTCTCGGCCTCCCCAAAGGTCTTTTTCCCTCCGGCATCCCAACTAACACTCTATATGCATTTCTGGATTCGCCTATACGTGCTACATGCCCTGCCCATCTCAAATTTCTGAATTTAATGTTCCTAATTATGTCAGGTGAAGAATACAATGCGTGCAGTTCTGCGTTGTGTAACTTTCTCCATTCTCCTGTAACTTCATCCCGCTTAGCCCCAAATATTTTCCTAAGCACCCTATTCTCAAACAGCCTTAACCTATGTTCCTCTCTCAGAGTGAGAGTCCAAGTTTCACAACCATACAGAACAACCAGTAATATAACTGTTTTATAAATTCTAACTTTCAGATTTTTTGACAGCAGACTAGATGATAAAAGCTTCTCAACCAAATAATAACAGGCATTTCCCATATTTATTCTGTGTTTTATTTCCTCCCGAGTGTCATTTATATTTGTAACTGTTGCTCCAAGATATTTGAATTTTTCCACCCCTTCGAAGGATAAATCTCCAATTTTTATATTTCTATTTCGTACAATATTCTGGTCACGAGACATAATCATATACTTTGTCTTTTCGGGATTTACTTCCAAACCGATCGCTTTATTTGCTTCCAGTAAAATTCCCGTGTTTTCCCTAATCGTTTGTGGATTTTCTCCTAACATATTCACGTCATAAATCTACGTATTACTCTGTGAAAAGATTTATTAAATCTACATACTAGACTTCAACAAACAAAATTTGATAACACAATCTCAAGGGAAAAAATGGAACTCTCTGCATCAAAATCCACAGTTAATTCCCGATTTACCACGAAAATCGTCTGTAGTTGCATTTAGATTGGCAACAGGCCATGATTGTTTGGCCAAACACCTGCATAGAATTGGAATATATCAGTCCCCTAACTGCCCATTGTGCAACTCAAACCAAGAAATGGATTTGGAATACCTCAAAATCTGTGCTTCAGTGGCTGGCCATGATAATATCTTTGAAAAATATTGGAGTGCAAGAGGTCAAATGACTTTACTGTCAAACGCCTGGCATTAGAAAACAACAACAACATATTTATATTTCTGGATTTAATCATAAGACCACTGGCATCTGGTAATGAAATGTACTCTGACTGGCCATTAGAACAATTAACGTTTTTACAGGTAAGAAGTAAATTGACCCAACTTCCAATCTGGATGATCAGAGATAAGGTTTTGGGATTACTGAACTTCACATAGCAATGTACCTTCTGAACTCTTGTCCTTTATTAGGGGTAAGAGCTCTGAATTTCGAAGAAAACAGAAAAAGAACAATGCATAGTAGAAATATACTACTTTTAAACAAACGCCAAAATTCCCAGGATCAAAAGAATCTGGAATGAAAACATAAAGAAAAAGATATATGTAGAGAGGAAGATATAGTGGTGGTTCTTTGCAGAGAGAGACACTTGCTCACCAACACAGTATGAAGACGGTGAAAGAATGTGTTTCTTATTTGTGGTTTGTAAACATATAAAAATCGTCGAAAGATACAGTATCTTGAGAAGAATAAAGAAGTGTATGTAGTATTTGTGGACTTAGAAAAAGGCATTTGATAGAGTGGACTGGAATAAACTGATGGGGATTCTGAAGAAAATATTTGTGGATTGGAAAGAGAGAAGGCTGCTCAGTAATCTTTATATGAAACAACAAGTCAAAGTAATGACAGGAGAAGAAATGTCAAAAGGAAGTAAAATAGGGAGAGGAGTACGACAAGGATGCCCTTTATCACCTACCCTGTTCTACATCTACTTGGAGGATTTAGTGAAGAACTATTTCAGAACATGGGAGAAGTGATAGTAAGAGGAAGAAGAATAAAGTGCAAATCTGCTGATGATAATGGCGTTGTTAGCAGTGTGGCATAAAAAGTTGTGACTGCTTTTATTAAAAACTATATATTCTAATGAAAATATTTATATTTATATTTTATACACTTCTGAAAAAGCTCGTAAAAGATTCCCCCTTCTAAAAAGACTAGCAGGAAAGAAATGGGGATGCTCTAGGAATACTTTGAACACCACATGCAAAATGTTTATACAGCCAGTGCTGACATATTGCGGAGAAATTTTAATTACTTCACCTTTCATAAACGACATAGAATATGTTCAAAACCAAGCTCTCAGACTCATTACTGGTGGAATCAAAACAACGCCAATAGATTCTATGAGATTCCTCACTAATATTAACAGTATCAAAATGACAATAGAAGAAAAAGCACTGATTCAATATGAAAAACTTATCAGATTACGAGGAAACAATTGGCATTCATACAGTCCTCTCTGTAGATTGAAACCTCAAAAAAGTTTCATATCCATTGTTCAAGAATTAAAACAGAAAATCAATATCCCGAATTTAAAAGAAAACCTACAAATTAAACCAAACCCTTTAACTCTATTAAATATAGAATATAATCTAAATTTAACAGAAGAAATACTGAAATCACAAGTAAACACTGAAATACTGAAACAATTGTCTTTAGAGACAATTAATATAAAACTGGCTTCATTTATACACCAATGGATCCTTGATCTCCAGAGAACAAGGTGCCGGTGCAGGTGTTACATGCTGTCTCTTCTCACTTTATAGATCACTTGGATATGGAACAACAAGTTTTGATGGTGAAATCATTGCAATAAGTAAATGTCTCAGGAATCTTCTATGCCACATCAATAAATTTAGGAATGCAGTTATATTGTCATTTAGGAATGCAGTTATATTGTCAGACTCCAAAGCAGCTGTTCTATCAATCGTCTCTAAACACACACCTTCATCTCAAACAGCAGAAATAACTAAAATGCTCTCTCAATTAATATCACTCAATAAAAGAATTGTATTCCAATGGATACCATCCCATTGTGGAATCCTGGGAAACGAGAATGCGGATGCTTTAGCAAAGAAGGGCAGCACTGCTACTTACAGACCTGTTACTAAATCTATGTATTACTCTGTGAAAAGATTTATTAAATCTACATACTTAGACTTCAACAAACAAAATTTGATAACACAATCTCAGGGGAAAAAATGGAACTCTCTGCATCAAAATCCACAGTTAATTCCCGATTTACCACGAAAATCGTCTGTAGCTGCGTCGTGAATCGGGTCCCGGCATAGCTCAGTTGGTTAGAGAGCACTCAGCGCGCACAGCTGAGAGGTCCTGGGTTCGATTCCCGGTGCTGGTACGAATTTTTCTCGTACTTAATGGTATAAAAACAAACTGACTAGTCATACTAGTCGAGCAATATATAATGAGGTGGGCGAGACCTCATTCATATTCGATACATATATGATGTTAACAGTTTAAAGAAACTGTTGTTGAATATGGCCATAAAGTCATTTAATATGCGCTCCTGTATATATATGACGTGTATCGTCTCAAGTGCAGGCAGTAAGGCCGTAACACGACACTACGAGAGGAGTTCGGCCGGCGTCGTGAATCGGGTCCCGGCATAGCTCAGTTGGTTAGAGAGCACTCAGCGCACACAGCTGAGAGGTCCTGGGTTCGATTCCCGGTGCCGGTACGAATTTTTCTCGTACTTAATGGTATAAAAACAAACTGACTAGTCATACTAGTCGAGCAATATATAATGAGGTGGGCGAGACCTCATTCATATTCGATACATGCATTTAGATTGGCAACAGGCGATGATTGTTTGGCCAAACACCTGCGTAGAATTGGAATAGATCAGACCCCTAACTGCCCATTGTGCAACTCAAACCAAGAAATGGATTCGGAACACCTCAAAATCTGTACTTCGTTGGCTGGTCATGATAATATCTTTGAAAAATATTGGAGTGCAAGAGGTCAAATGACTTTATTGTCAAACGCCTGGCATTAGAAAACAACAACAACATATTTTAATGAATGATTATAATGTTAATTAAATATAAAGCGGCATGTTGAGTTTGTGTAAAATATGGTGATGAACATTGGACTATAAAGTGATCACTGACTTATTTGTACCTACACATCCAAAACTTCGACCTTGTACACATAATAACATGACATCGCAACACAGCAGTACTATCATGAGCTGGCAGGCCAAGTCACGACTTACGATTTAGTAACTCTTTTAATTTAAGAATCCATTTTTATTTTTTCTAGGACTGTATAAATATCTTCGAGGTAGTCATAGAAAGATCGTATTTCTCTGACAACAAATAGTACCAGAAATATTCAGAATTAACTACAATGATGCACGCAATATTTCAGGAACTTCAATGCTTTCTAGTTACTGTACCGAAATAATTAAAAGGAAGACTAATAAAAAGAACACGTGTTTCATTTTTTTCACTCATAGAATATGAAGATCAAACTTTCTTTAAATTTGTGCGATTTGATGTGGAATGACTCATGTATAATCTTTGACAACACATGACAAATATTCAGATACTTACCTATAATTGCTAGGCAATTTATGATTTATACCATTCAGTTTTGAATTCACTTTCAGTAGAATATTGGCACATGTACTGAAATTCACACGTCTGTTGATGGTTGTCGCTTTTATACATTGAGTTAAGACTCCAATATTCAGTTCTGCAACTTGTTTCACTTTTGCTGTAACAAAGAGAAAGACAACTTTTGACACGTGGTATATGAAATAAATAACACACACAAAGTTGTAGCATTTTGTATATCATTTGTGGTTTTGTCTTCCTAATAACCAGGAAAGTGTATTTTGAAATATTTATGTGAGAAATACGAGGGGGATCCAGGAAATAACGACCGTTCGCGCATACCCACCGCGCAGCTGACTCCCCTTCCTTGTTTGAAGGTCAACTGGCTTCCTTAACATGTGTTCTCATAATGTTGTGAGTACTGGTTGCAACAAGTCGCCATTGTGCATTTTGTGTTACTTCAAAATGAACGACATGAGGTGAGGAGTGTGATTCGATTTTTGAATGCCCGACATTTGAAACCTGCAGAAATTTACCGGTAATTGAAAGAAGTGTATGGTGATACTGTAATGAATGAAAGAAATGTGAGAAAATGGTGCGAAATGTTCAACAATGGGCGAACAAATGTCCACGATGAAACTCGACCCGGACGCCCATCACTCATCACAGAAGACCAAAGTGAACGACAGAATCTTGCAAGACAGGCGTACATCACTCGACGAATTGCATATTGCCTTTCCTGACATTTCTCGTTCTTTGCTTGGTGAAATTGTGTCACATCTTGGCTACCACAAAATCTGTGCACGATGGGTTCCACGGCAACTGAGTGACCAACACAAAACTCAGAGAATGGCCTCAGTATTGACATTCTTGATGCGATATCACACAGATGGAGACGCCTTTCTTGATCAAATTGTGACTGGTGATGAGACCTGGGTGTCTCACAACACCCCAGAGACCAAGCGCCAATCACGTCAGTGGCATCATCCCTCATCACCCAAGAAACCGAGAAAATTCAAACAGACTCTCTCAACACAAAAAGTCATGGCTACTGTCTTTTGGGATCACAAAGGTGTTCTTTTGCTGTATTTCATGCCAAAAGACACTACAATCAATGCAAATCATTATTGTGAGACTTTACGAAAAGTACTGCGAGCCATCCAAAACAAGAGGCGAGGAATGCTTTCGAGAGGAGTTGTGCTTCTTCACGACAACGCCCGCCCGCACACTACTGCTTCAACTCGAGAATTGCTGGATCAATTCGGTTGGGAAATCTTTGATCATCCACCCTATAGTCCAGACCTTGCTCCTAGCGATTTTCACCTTTTCACTAAGCTGAAAGACTTTCTGGGTGGTACGCGTTTTGGAAGTGATGAAGAGTTGAAGAAGACAGTGAACACCTGGCTTAATGGACTGGCGGCAGAGGAGTATAACACGGGAATTCTAAAGCTAGTGAACAGATACGACAAATGTTTAAAATGTAGGTGGTGATTATGTAGAGAAATAAAGGAAGCTTTAGTTATGTAACAGACTTTGTTTTTTCAAATAAATATATTTTTTTTAATTATTACAACAAAACGGTCGTTATTTCCTGGATCCCCCTCGTAACATTTAACCAAAATAAAATTACCCAAGTGATCTGTAGTTTCACTAAGTTATAGTATGTCATCTGTTGTAGTTTCAAAATACATACATTAAGGCATATACACGTTCTTGTATTTGAGTGTGAAATACAGCAGTAATACATATCGTATATTCTTTCACATTGAACAAAATAGCTCATTTTCTTGGCCACTTCGGATAACTCTAGTACATTAAGACTCTAATTAGAAGCTGTGAACAATAGATACCCACCAGAAGAATGGTTACATATCTACACAGATGAGTCTACTATCGATAACAACTCAGGATCAGGAATTACGTGTGCGTTATTCTCATTTTATCAACCAGCAGGACATCATACAACAAATTTTGATGCGGAAATAATGGCTATTCATATCTCACTCCAACACCTACTATATAGAATAGATAAATTTCAAAATGCTGTCATTCTCTCTGATTCTAAAACAGCATTATATGCAATAAATTCATATAAAATGATGTCAATCCAAATTAAAGAATGTCACAAAATGATCCAACAACTTCAAAAACTACAGAAAAGAATTCAATTGCAATGGATACCTGCACATTGCGGAATTGCTGGAAATGAAACTGCTGACTTTCTTGCCAAAAAAAGGATCCAAATTAATTCAGAATACAAATACAAGCCTAACTTTTACATCCATCAAAAGACTAATTAAAAATAAATATAAAATCAAGCAAAACCAAGCACTATGTACCAAAGCCAAAGATAAAAAAATGGAGCATTTTAATAGAAAAAACCAGAAATTATTCCAGAAATCCCACGTAAATCTGCAGTAGCAAAATTCAGACTGCTTACAGAACACAATTATTTGGCCAAACACTTGAATAAAATAGGAATTTACACAAATCCAAACTGCCCCCTATGCAACAAAGAAGAAGAAATGACTGAAGATCATCTCATAACCTGTGAAGTTCTACCTGATTGGATCCACCACAGAAAAATATTGGAGAGCAAGAACGCTAATGGCTTCGTTGCCAAAGCCGGCATTAGATAACAACATATAAGTTACTGAGAATCTCCTAAGGTATGGGTAAAATAAACCTCACTCTTCTTAAAAAAGAACATAAGAAGGATGGAGACAATAAAAATCCTCCAAATAAGCCTGCAACATAGTAAGACAGCAACTGCCTTAGCCATAGCCCTAACCCAAGAACCCTGGATTCGACAGGGGCAGATTCTAGGGCTAGGATATATCAAAAAATCTGTTAAAAATCCCAGAACTTGTATTCTAACAAGGAAGCAAGTTAAATGCCTGCCTCTAATGCAGAGACGTAACAACAGCAGAATTTACCTTGAAGTCTGGGGACATAAGGAGAAACATAGTTATCAGTTCCTGTTATCTCCCCTATGACATAAAGGATCTTCCACCCACCAATGAACTACATACCTTGGTGAAATACCTACTCCATGATGAGACGAAAGCAGCTGCTAATTAGCATAGACTCTAATGCCCATCATGTAAACTGGGGATCAACCAACATTAACCAGAGAGGTGAGTCCCTATTAACTTACTTGGTCTCCAAAGATTTAGTTATTTTAAATATTGGTGACTGACCCACATCTTCCTCTGATCACAGTTACATTTGTTTCAGGCCCGATTGTATAAACCATTTAATCTTAGATCAGAGGTTAAATTGATCCTTGTTTCAGCTGAACTTGGAATTTTGTGTTGTATAAAGTCTAATCTGAGATTAATTTGTCTCAAACTAAAGTCAACTTTGACTGAAGAAATTTCTCCGATTAAGTTAGATGATCCAAGTTCAGTTATTTCTTTTCTGTTTGAAATATACGAGTGACAGATTGTGCAAATAAAATATCCATTATTATTAATTTTAATAGATATGTTAGGTACATTTATATATATATATATATATATATATATATATATATATATATATATATATATATATATATATATTTCTTTCAATTTCTTGCCTTAATACACAAACATTCTTATATTTTATAAGGCTCCATCGTGTTCAGCAGTATCAAATAACATAACCTATAATTATATTATGTTTATAACAACCATTAATTATTAATGGATATGACAGGTACATTCATAAATGTTCAATTAACTACTACTAAAGGAAAATTGTCGTTTTATAAAGCTTTATTATGTTTAGCAGTATCAAACACCATAACATAATAACAACTTGGAGAACAGTCAACCTTCTTCTTATTGTCCGCCATTATTTACATAGCACAAAAAACCAGTGTCTCCAACAGAGTGTACGGAAAGTCGCCAAAAAGTAGTTGTAAAGTCGCTAGATTTCTCATTATCAACAAATAAAGATCAAATTTTGTCACTATGGGATGCTAAAAAGGTCACTAAATCCCTATTTAAGCAATATAAAAGTTAAAAGAAATTTATAAAGCTTTATTATGTTTAGCAGTATCCGGCCCTGGAACAATTTTTCCCTTGAAATTATTTAAAAGAAATTGTTGTTGAAAAAGAGTTAAAGTCACTAGATTGGCAACACTGAACAAACCTGTGTAACATGGTCCGCGCATCACGTATTTCACCTGTTTATGCGATGTTGCCAAATCCTTTTCACGTGAACTTAGACTGCATTTGAACCAAGGTAATTTGATTGCAGAAAAGTTTTATACAATAGAAGAAGTGTCTGAACTCAGTTCACTTTTCGATCTTCGATCAAAGTTGATCTTTAGTCAGGGAGTTTTATACAATTGGGCCTCAATATTACTCTGGCCATTAAACCAGAGAAATATATAGAAACCCCCCCCCCCCAAAAAAAAAAAACAAATTGACAACCCTATGAGAAGGAGTTATTTAGACTGACTTCTTTGAGTAGGAGAGTCTTTTAAGCAATAACACTTACGACAGCAAGCAGAGCTTATCTACAGGAGATACTGTGCCATCAGAGTAGAAGATGGCAGGGGCAGCTTTTGGGGTAGTGCCAGTGTGCCATGGCACCGCCAATGAAATAAACAAAAAATAATATCCTAAAAAGCAGTTGTAATAGTTTATTTCTACAGTTTTTTATTCGTATTTCATCTGAACAGATCGGGACGCACTCTTGCAGCGTTTTTCCGAACTCTGGAGCCACTTCTGTGTGGCACTGCTTACGTCCATATAACACTGTACAAAACGCTACTGATTCTAGTTTATATACGTTTCTTATGGCAGACTTTCAGCTGAATTCAGTTTGACTCAGTAGTTAATATTCCGCCCGCTAGAGCACAGCAATGCAGAAATTTCGCTAGATGGCAGGGTTGTTGGAGATGTTAGGAAGGGAACCATCAACCACAGACTTGCACGAAAACACAAGTTAAAGTTCCGTGCCAAATGTTAATGTAATGTTGCCAATTCAAAATTAATGCATATAACTTGGATTTGAATGTGTAAAGTATTATCCATTTAACTATACTGAATGCAGAGATAGTCATGGTTCTTTTTAGAAAGATAAATATTTTTTTCATATTATGTAACACTGTTTGTTAATGTTGTGTAATATTTGTTTTATTTTGCAGCAACTAAATATCTCTACACTGTTGCTATAGTACAGACGTGGGCATTTAAAGTGATGCGCCGTACTACTCTGATTGCTGCAACACGCATCATCTGTTAATGTAATATTCAGCGGTGGATCGCGTGAAGTATTGAAACATGGAAAGTTAAGTAATTAAGCAGGACAAAAAGATACACAGTTTTCTACAAATGTTATTTTTATGAATAATGACAATGAAAGAAAACATATTTCCCAAAACAAATACAAACTATTTTACAAAAAGCTGAAACATAACTTTATTTCTAATTTAAACAATTACAGTAAAAACCTTATAAAACGATATAAAACGTACAATTCCACAACAGTTAAAAAGTAATGCCATAATCTGAACCTATCAGTCACTAATTTGCATCCTTTGAAAATAAAATTAAGAAACTAAGGAAAAATAGATTCTTAACAAAATATCAAGCACATTACCAAGAAACAGAAAAGCAACACTTAGGCTATTTTTTAACTTCTTACTGTAGTTCTTTGTTGTTTTTGTCAATTTACGTCAATTGGCTCATGCCCTTAAAAGAAAGGATTCGTTTATTCTTCTTCGTCACGTAAATCAGCAAGTGTTTCAAAATTTGGAGTTATGTCAGACATTGAAATTGTGAGCTGATAGAATAAATTTTCGTCTGAAATGCGTGATCTTGATTTGGATTTTACAATGGCCAACTGAGAAAGAAGCTGTTCACAAATAAAGGTTGAGCCAAACATAGAAGCAATTTTCATAACAAAACTCCGAAGATGTGAATATTTTACTTTGCAAAGTTGTTTAAGCTTGGGGTTTTGCGGCCAGACCCGCTAACCGTTACTCCACAGGTGTGGACTACTATTATTATAAAAAATAAAAAAAAATAAAATTGTTCCATTAAAACGAGTCTTTTCATAATGTCGCTCAACGTGCTAGTAAAATTTTGTAGCATAATAAGCACCTAACGCTTTCCCCTTCTTCGCAACAAAAGAATTCACTTTCCCCATTCTTTGTGGAAATAATATTTTTGTACTTTTTTTTTTTTCAGGAGCTTCCTTACAGAGCGACATTTTTTTTTTTAGTGAAATCCACTGCTGACTGCCAGTATAGTACTTCAACTGGTCGGACAGGTACCCCAGCTAGGGGTGTGGAGGGAGGGAGATCACGTCCTTGCGTTCGACTCCGTTCGACATGTACTACTGATGCCCACATCTGCTATAGTGTTGATGCTTTTGTTAGTGATACATGAGATATATGCAGGACATGAACATATGTTATTCAGGCTGCTGCCTTGGATTCATCGGCCTGTTAAATAAAATGCAAACGTGTTCGTTTATTATTTATATCACTGTTTATCTCGTGTGTTTTTGCCCGTAATTTGATTAGTTATAAAATTTATTTGTATTTGACTAACAATACTGTGAAAGTTTTGCATTATCTGTATCTGTAAATTTCGTTATTAGTTTCGGAAATGTTATTGTAACTGTTACTAGATACATTATTAACTATACACCTGGTAAAATAGCTGGTTTAATTTGTGTTTTATTTAACATAATATAAACGTGAGCTGTGAGTATCAGTTTTTACTAGGGTAATTTGCGTAAAACCTTTTTTCATTTTTGGCACCACCACCAGAATGCCTTACCGGCCGCCACTGGAAGATGGATACACGTAATAAAAAGTATGTTTATCATTATCAGACATGCAGATACTAAACAATTTTTTTAAATTATAGCTGCTGAAAACTTGTCTTTCCATCAACACTCACCATATGTATCGCCTCTATCAGGAACAACCACAACTACCAGAGCCACTTCATTCTTTACAGACTTCAAGAACTTTTCCAATTCAACTGTATCACGTACTGGAGCAGGCATAGTCCTCGGTGTTAATGGATCACCTATTCTCATGCCACAACTATTTCCTGCTCTCTTCATTTCTTCAGCAAAATTCCTGAAAATATTATTCACTTGAAATTCAGTCATGATAAATATATATAGAAAGAGAAATGAGGAATAACATATCCCAGGATGCAGTTATCATTAACCATAAAATATTATCACATTCTTCTTTATTCTAGAACACAATATCACCATATAATAAATACAGCAATTCCCTCCTTATCCACAGAATCTGTATCCATGTTTCATTATCCACAGTTACTTCGGCAATAATTATTTTTTTCGCATTTCTATAAAACTCAGATTACCAGGAAACAATTGGCATTCATACAGTCCTCTATGTAGATTGAAAACTCAAAAAAGTTTCATATCCATTGTTCAAGAATTAAAACAGAAAATCCAATATCCTGAATTTAAACGAAAACTTACAAATTAAACCAAACCCTTTAACTCTATTAAATATAGAGTATAATCTAAATTTAACAGAAGAAATACTGAAATCAGAAGTAAACAATGAAATACTGAAACAATTAATATTAGGTACCCTCCACAAAACTGGCTTCATTTATACACTGACGGATCCTTGATCTCCAGAGAACAAGGTGCTGGTGCAGGTGTTACGTGCTGTCTCTTCTCACTTTATAGATCTCTTGGATATGGAACAACAAGTTTTGATGGAGAAATCGTTGCAATAAGTGAAAGTCTCAGGAATCTTCTATGCCTCATCAATAAATTTAAGAATTCAGTTATATTGTCAGACTCCAAAGCAGCTATTCTATCAATAGTCTCTAAACACACACCCTCATCTCAAACAGCAGAAATAACTAAAATGCTCTCTCAATTAATATCAGTCAATAAAAGAATTGTATTCCAATGGATACCATCCCATTGTGGAATCCTGGGAAATGAGAATGCGGATGCTTTAGCAAAGAAGGGCAGCACTGCTACTTACAGACCTGTTACTAAATCTACGTTTTACTCTGTGAAAAGATTTATTAAATCTACATACTTAGCCTTTAACAAACAAAATTTGATAACACAATCTCAAGGGAAAAAATGGAACTCTCTGCATCAAAATCCACAGTTAATTCCCGATTTACCACGAAAATCGTCTGTAGCTGCATTTAGATTGGCAACAGGCCATGATTGTTTGGCCAAACACCTGCATAGAATTGGAATAGATCAGTCCCCTAACTGCCCATTGTGCAACTCAAACCAAAGAATGGATTCGGAACACCTCAAAATCTGTGCTTCAGTGGCTGGCCATGATAATATCTTTGAAAAATATTGGTGTGCAAGAAGTCAAATGACTTTACTGTCAAATGCCTGGCATTAGAAAACAACAACAACATAAAACTCTTTTGGACGCCTCTGTATATTTTTCAGGAAAAGTGAGTCCATGATTGTGATCATATAAATTGATGAGTATATGAAATGTAAGATATAATATGCATAGAATATAATAAAATAATTTTTATACATATGTTTCTGACAAATATATAAACGTGAGAGGGCTGGAAGCAGATATATAGAAACGATTTAGAGTTTAATGGTGGACATTTACAGTAAAAATACTCAGCTTACCACAGAGTATCTTCTCTTGTGTATCTGTCCAAATTTAAAATAATCCATGACTTCAATTCTGGGCTATTGATGAAAGATGCGCCTCTCCACACACCACTTCTTGGCTTCACTTTTTGTTGATCCTATAATGTGTATGAGAGAGATAATTGATTAGAAGTCATACATTTACTCAAGTTAAATCTGTGCTTCAGTGGCTGATCATGATAATATCTTTGAAAAATATTAGAGTGCAAGAGGTCAAATGACTTTATTGTCAAACCCCTGGCATTAGAAAACAACAACAACAACAACATTTACTCAAGTTGGGAATTTACCACCATTTCCATTGCCATCGATACCACAGCCAGTGTTGCCGTTGCCACTACCACCACCAATCTGTGACGCTTTCAGATTTTATTATAAGAGAGATTTCGTGCCTATTTCTTATATGGAAACAATATCCTTAATTTTTCAAAGGTTCTGTCTTTCAGTTGCCTCTACAGAGATTAAACCCTCTAGCGAAAGTGAAGATGAAATGAATTGCCTCAGGCATTTGTTTATTTCGAATTATTTATTGGTGTGCCACCTTTTCTTCTGTTCCTCTATCACATTGCCAATGCTGCCATCATCACCACCAGCACAATGATCTAGGATATGCAGTTTCTATAAACATTAAAAAAATTGTTTTTTCTTTTTTAGTTGACTATTTAACAACGCTGTATAAACTACTCGGTTATTTAACGTCGATGGGATTGGTGATAGTGATATGTTTATTTAATATTTATTTATTTATTTATTTAATCTGATAGGATTAAGGCCATAAGTTCAGATATATTTCGTGATGGTTAATGATGATAAACTACTTTTAATTATCTGTAGAGCTTTTCATAGATAATTTTTTGGCAATTTTTAGAATACCAAAATGTGTTCATTATGCAAATGAGAGAAATTATTTCAGAATCTATACTAATAATAAATCTGTAGCCAAAATTTTTCTGGTAATTTTAGATTTTCCAAAAATAATTGGTATTAACATGTATAATTAACCATCCTGAAACCGAAAATCGCTTTTTCGAAATTTTTGTTTGTATGTCTGTCTATCTGTCTGGATGTTTGTTACCTTTTCACGCGATAATGGCTGAACCGATTTATATCAAAATTGGAATATAAATTAAGTTCGTTGTAACTTAGATTTTAAGCTATATGGCATCCAAAATACGTTATTTAAAAGGGGGGTTATAAGGAGGCCTGAATTAAATAAATCGAAATATCTTGCTTATTATTGATTTTCATGAAAAATATATTGCATAACAAAAGTTTCTTTAAAAATAATTTCCGATAAGTTTTATTCTATACAAAATTTTGATAGGACTGATATTTAATGAGATAAATGAGTTTTAACATTACAATAACAACGCCATCTAAGGCGCTGTATTGAAATAAAAACAAATGACTTCGTCTATAAGGGGCCTTGGACAACAGCAATCGAAAATGTTTAATAGCCTAAGAGAATGTTTCTGTGTTTGTATGAAGTAACATCGGAATTGTTTAATTAATTTTTCACCGTTTGAAAGTGTAGTTTCTCTAGATGGACATAATTCTACAATGTTAGTACAGTAACTTCTGAAACATATAGCAAGTAATATAAAGTATACACATTAACAGTAAATGATATGTCAATCTTCATTAAACTATGGTTGCATGTAATAACAATTAAGAAACCTGCTAAAGGAATTGTCATTGCACCAAATGATTACTCTGTGGACCAAAATGATCGCATTTTAATTATTTAAATACAATTTAAATTAAGTAATACATTAGACGATTTATTCTTCTATAAAACACGAATGTTCCCTGGATCAAATGTCCTATTTTAATTATGTAATTACTTTATATTTATTTCTAACAGGTGCAGCGGAGCGCAGGGGTACGGCTAGTTACAAATAATATGTAGTTTCTTAAGATTATGAATCTCATAAATTAAAAGAGGAAGAATCTGCAGTAAAATAATTCTTCTCACCCTGTATTCCAAATCTGGAGGAGGCAATACTCGAGCTTTCACTTTTTCGAACTCACCACCAACAGACAGACCAAATTCTCTAACACAAGGATCATCATTGAAGTTCACCGACCTCAACTGAAATTACACAAATAAAAACATAATTTAAGCATAATGCAAATGTTCGAAGCTTGATGAATTGAAGCACTGCACATTTTTTTAACAGTAGTAAAATTCATACAAAATACTGTATAAAAATTACAAAGACACCTCATGAAACTGTATCTTTCAAATTGATAAAAGAAAGAAAGTGTTATTCTTATTTTGTTCAATAATCTTTAGAAATATAGAAAAAATTTGTAATTGAATACATTACAAAATCTGAACTAATATGACAATAGAAGTTGTGATACGCTAATCAATAAATAAAACAAAGCAATGTACATACCGCATTCCTAATCTTTTCTTTCCTTACATCAGTGTTTGTTGCTGCCTGCTTTATCATAGCTGATGTTGACGTTTCACTCATTTTCTTATTAATTGCTTGACCTTTCACCACAGTACAAAACTGTAAAATATTAAAGACGTAAATATGTTAGGAGAAAATCCAAAAACGATTAGGGAAAACACGGAAAATTTACTGGAAGCAAGTAAAGAGATAGGTTTGGAAGTAAATCCCGAAAAGACAAAGTATATGATTATGTCTCGTGACGAGAATATTGTACGAAAGGGAAATATAAAAATTGGAAATTTATCTTTCGAAGAGGTGGAGAAGTTCAAATATCTGGAAGCAACAGTAACAAATATAAATGATACTCGGGAAGAAATTAAACACAGAATAAATATGGGAAATGCGTGTTATTATTCGGTTGAGAAACTTTTGTCATCCAGACTGCTGTCAAAAAATCTGAAAGTTAGAATTTATAAAACAGTTATATTACCGGTTGTTCTGTATGGTTGTGAAACTTGGACTCTCACTTTGAGAGAGGAACATAGGTTAAGGGTGTTTGAGAATAAGGTGCTTAGGAAAATATTTGGGGCTAAGAGGGATGAAGTTACAGGAGAATGGAGAAAGTTACACAACACAGAACTGCACGCATTGTATTCTTCACCTGACATAATCAGGAACATTAAATCCAGACGTTTGAGATGGGCAGGGCATGTAGCACGTATGGGCGAATCCAGAAATGCATATAGAGTGTTAGTTGGGAGGCCGGAGGGAAAAAGACCTTTAGGGAGGCCGAGACATAGATGGGAAGATAATATTAAAATGGATTTGAGGGAGGTGAGATATGATGATAGAGACTGGATTAATCTTGCTCAGGATAGGGACCAATGGCGGGCTTATATGAGGGCGGCAATGAACCTGCGGGTTCCTTAAAAGCCAGTAAGTAAGTAATATAATAAAATAAAAAACTCTGATCTCAAGTGAGTGAAATGATAAAATGCAAGTTTTCAATTATCACAAGTTAAGAAAGTTTTCACATACAAATTCTAGAGGAATAAAAAAATGATTTACCGTATTTACTTGTGCATAAGCCCCACATTTTTTTCGCCAAATTTTGTCATAAAAACAGGGGTGGGGCCCATACGCGAGATGTTACAAGGAGGAGGAGTCGGTAGTCACTGCCTTGCTGAGGGAGCCGAAGAGGTCTTCCTACTATTTGTGTCAAGATGGCGACTATTTATTTCATTTAACGAACGCATGCATTTCATTTCCACTTCTACATTACTAGTATATTATGCCATAAAACTCGAAAATACGATATTTTAAAACAATGAAGTCTGAATTGCACATATGAAGAAATCCCTTCGCTGCTTTAGGAATCAGAGGTGTTTTGTTAAATGCTGAAATCTTACAACAGATGATGTTTATATTAGGCCCTACTCTTTTCTTAAGGATAAAGCATGCAGATATCCCGATACTGAACACGAATGTATAATTACGTGATGCATATAAGAAGAGTATGTATTTATTTTATTTTATTGGGTTATTTTACGATGCTGTATCAACATCTAAGGTTATTTAGCGTCTGAATGAAATGAAGGTGATAATGCCGGTGAAATGAGTGCAGGGTCCAGCACCGAAAGTTACCCAGCATTTGCTCGTATTGGGTTGAGGGAAAACCCCGGAAAAAACCTCAACCAGGTAACTTGCCCCGACTGGGATTCGAACCCGGGCCACCTGGTTTCGCGTCCAGATGCGCTGACCGTTACTCCACAGGTGTGGACAAGAGTATGTATGCAAGGATGTCAGAGGTATGCAGGAACAATAACTGTATTGACCATTATCCTTGGACTTTTTGCTGGCAGGAGAAAAGAGAGGGGAGAAATGGTATGGACGCATGGAGGAAGTCGGTAGGGATGTCACTACAAGGACACGATAGGAGTAAAGTGTGTGAAGAGAGTGGGAGCGATGACGGAGACATTTGTGGTGTCAGAGAGAGAAATAAATGCGAGTCAACAGCTGGTAAAGGTTAAAGAGCACAAGAAAGACAATAGGGGGAAAAATAGGAGGGTTAGGGGTAAGGTAAAGGTAAATTGAGCAGATAGTGAAAATCGAGCGGGCAGTAGCAAGGATAAACCCCCTTATATATCTAAGAAAATGGTGTGTTAGTGGATTCAAGGATTAGTTAAGAAGTGTGCAGTGAACTATGGATGAATAGTGATTAAGAATTAGGAGTAGGTAATGATGATTTTATTTAAATAGTAGGCACAGAGTGGGATATACTATAAAGATAGCAAGAGTAGATGAACTAAAAGTAAGGATTAGCCTAGAAAGGACAAAAAGGTAATATAGACAGTTCTAAAGTAAATAACAGAGTGTAACTAAGATTATTATGTGTTACATAGAACAGTAACAGGATTGTGATGAAACTGTAAATAAATAGGGACTGTAGGAATACTAAGTAGTAAACGAAATTGTTAAGTTTTGTTATGAATAGGAAATAGTAGAAGATAGGATTAGAAGGTAAGCGGGGTTAGATAATAAACGTAAAAATATAGTAAGTAACAAGTGTAGTGAATGAACATGGAGGACAAAGTGGATAAACAATGTAATGATGAATATGTGTCTGTCTTAAATGTCTGGTAGTGTATAAGTTGTAAATAGTGTAAGAATGGGACTGCTGGCCCAAATACAGAAATGTGAAGGGCCAGCAGCACCAGAGAGATTAGTGAGAGAATAAATCATATCATATCATGAGAATCAATCAAATCATATCATATCATATCATATCATATCATATCATATCATATCATATCATATCATATCATATCATAATCATATCATATATCATATCATATATATCATATCATGTAATAAATTTTAATTGGACCGTCTATGCTTATCTTGTATTACAAATAATTTTATTGATTTGTTACATTAACGTTTTCGGTACTATAGTGTACCATCTTCAGATGTATACGTGATACTAAATATAAACCTGGCCAATAGAAGCATATGTTGTGGCCTTAAATAATCTGTGTTTATGTACGTGACATACTGTGCCCATGATCAATTACAGTGGTTATATAGATAAATACCATAAAACACATATATACTATTAAATAGATAAAACAAGCAATTAAAATCAATTATTTGAATCAATTATTTAAAACACAGTGATCATTTCTGTTATGACGTGTGTTTTAAATAATTGGTTTTAATTGCTTGTTTTATCTATTTAATAGTATATATGTATTTTATGGTATTTATCTATACTGGGTGTTCAGTTCAAAATGTGTCATGGCTCGCTGTATGCCGTCATGTGGCTAGCCGATGAGCCTAGAAAATTCAATCTTCCTACACTTCCGCAGAGGTGTATAACCTAAGAGGCAGAAAAGTTGCCTAGCAAGTACGGCGTTCATTCTGAAGAGTACGTACCGATATGTACGGTAACGCCGGTAGTGGCAGGAATGTGAACTGTTTGGAAATGCGTACTGTCGGGATATGGGCAGAGGGTTAAGACGATTACTTACGTATTTATTGACATTAACTTCGACGGTCAACATGGACACGGAGCATTTGATTTGTGTTGTGGAATGTTACTGTACGCAACCGATGATAACAAATACCCTGCGTACGACTTGCCGGCGCAAAACACAGTTTGAAAGAGGTTATGGTAGCACACAGACCGTACAGACCACCATCTGTTGCTACGACGTTCAAGTTATACCGTACACGTTCTCAAGTTCAGATTGAAGAACGCCTTAAATAATAGGCAACTTCTCTAACATATAAGCTGAAACTTGCTTCAAATCGATGACCCAACAACAGTGACATCATGACACACTTTGAAATGAACACCCAGTATAACCACTGTAATTGATCATGGGCACAGTATGTCACGTACATAAACACAGATTATTTAAGTCCACAACACATGCTTTATATTTAGGTTTATATTTAGTATCACGTATACATCTGAAGATGGTACACTATAGTACCGAAAACGTTAATGTAACAAATCAATAAAATTACTTGTAATACAAGATAAGCATAGACGGTCCAATTGAAATTTATTACATTATAGTCAGCTTATCGGAAAATCAAAACAAGATGAAATATATATATCATATATCATATCATATATATCATATCATATATCATATCATATCACATCACATCACATCATATCATATATATCATATAATATCATATCATATATCACATCACATCACATCATATCATATCATATCATATTGTGAGTTTTATTAGTAACAACAATGTAATTTATTCCTCACAACAATAATTCCTTTCTACAATTCGCCTTAAACGCTCTCGGCAACAATTGGATCTTCACTCAACACAGTATTCGTTATAGCACTCCACCGACGACAATGACAGTTTACTTGGATTATTACGCACAACAATGAACTGTTAATCTTAACTAATATTTACAAAGCACTATTTACAAATCAGAACTACCAGTTCTCAGTTCACAGTTCTTCTATCTCAGTCACTCGAGTTCACAGTTCTCGAACCACAGACCTTCAGAGACAGTTCACTGTACTCGAACTCGGGTCCCTCCAACTGCGGTCCACTGCACTCGAACTCAGGCCTTCGGATGCTGACGCAGATGCGGACGCACACTCGAGTCGAACTCCGGCTGGCTTGCTTGCTCTGGCTTTCTCACTGACTGAATAACTGAAAACTCTGAAGACTCTACAACAACTCAACTCGTTCGCTGGCGCCTGCTCTTTTATAGCAAAATCATAGTTGCGAGAACCTTCTACAGGTGTGTAGAGAATTATCTCAATATCTCTACATCGACATTTCTGGAAGGGCCGGGAAGGTCCGTTCCCCCTTCCCTCCGTAAGCAGCTGCGCGCGCGGACTCGTCGCGTGACGTAATACACCCTCTCTCTTCTCTCCACCGCGCGACGTCAATGTTCCGTGGAGCCTGTGCGATCTGCTTTCTTGCGGGACGCCGGTCGTGAGTTCGATTCTCACGTCGCTGTCACATTGCCCCCTCCTTAGGGCTGCTCGTCCCGGGCAGTCCCTTGGTAGGCGGCTAGTCGGGCCAACGTTTGGGGTCCTCCGGCTGCTCCCTCCTTATGGTGGTGCCACCCCATCCTTGGCTTGGCTGGGCAGCAATACTCGTACTGCATGGGCGCCATCTTGCTTTTCCCCTTGGCCCTCCAAGGAGAGCTCGCTGGCCACGGGTTGGTCCTCGGCGTCCATCAGGAACACTTCATCCTGACCAAGACGGAGTATACGGCGCCGGACGTCCACCGTCGCATCGAGTAACCGCATGGCGTCGAGTCCCAGGACGACGTCCTCGGTGATGTTGGCGACGAACACCCACATCTCCAGTTTCCTCTTCCCCAAGGTCAGGTCCAGGAAGACCTCTCTCTGGATGGGCAAGCTCTCGCCTGAAGCAGTCCGTAGCTCGTATTGGCGCAGCGGCGTCCTCCCAGGTAGGCCACGCACGACGTCTGGTCTGGCGATAGTGAGCATCGCCCCAGTGTCCACCAGTACACTGCATGGACGGCCTTTTATCCGTCCTTCAGCAATCAGCCCATCGTCGCACCTTCTGTCGACCGGTTTCAGGACGAGCCGAGGGGACGGTGATGATGGCGCCGACGTGCTCCTCCTAGCATCGGCCCCCTCTCTCTCCTGACTGTTGCCACGTCGGTCGCAACTCCTCCGCAGGTGCCCAGGTTCACCGCAGGACCAGCAGGTGGGCACCCGTCGTCCCCGTTGCTCAGGCGACTGTTGACTCCTCTCGGTGTCAGCCACCTCTCTCTCCGGCCGGTGGCCAGAGCGGTCGCAGTCCCTCCTTAGGTGTCCCGGCCTCCCGCAGGACCAGCAGATGGGCGCCCGTCGTCTCCGCCGCTCCGTTGACTGTTGGCGCTCCTCGACGTCGGCCACCTCTCTCTCCTGCCTGTGACCGGATCGGTCACAGTCCCTTCTCAGGTGTCCCGGTCTGCCGCAGGACCAGCAGGTGGGCGCCCGTCGTTTCCGCCGCTCCGTTGACTGCTGGCGCTCCTCGACGTCGGCCACCTCTCTCTCCTGCCTGTGGCCGGATTGGTCACAGTCCCTTCTCAAGTGTCCCGGTTTGCCACAGGACCAGCAGGTGGGCGCCCGTCGTCTCCGCCGCTCCGTTGACTGCCGCTCGGTTGGCTTTGGTTGGCGCCCCCCAGCATCCGTCGCCGTGACGCTCCTGATCCAGTGCGGTGTTGAGACTCCCGCCGCCGACTTGGCCGCCTCCATCCTGAGGGCCGCCGCCAGAGCTGCGTTGATAGTGCGATGCTCTGCCAGGAGTAGCTGTTGTCTGATTTCGGGGTCTCGAACTCCGCTGCCGAAGGTGTAGGCCGCCTCTCCAGCGATGAAGTCATTAGGTAGGCCCCTGAGCGCCTTATGGGCCAGTTGTTCCACCGCCATCGCGAATTCTTGCAGGGACTCGCCTGACTGTTGGACCCTCGTTTTTAGTTGGGTCCTAAATGCTGCAGCAAGTTGATGGTCACCATAACGTCCCTCCAGGGCCGCCATTATCTCAGCGGCTGTCCCGTCTTCTGGAACGCTGTGAAGAATCTCCGACGCCTGTCCCTGAAGCGCGGCCAGCAGCTGAGTAGTTTTCTCTGCCGGCGTCCACCCATTGTGCTCTGCGATGGCCTCGAACTGGCGACGGAATATCGCCCAAGACGTCGTACCGTCGAACTTCGGCGTCTTGACGTTGTAATGCCTGGCTGAGGGCGATGGTTCCACATGGCCACTACATGAGGTCCTCAATCCTGACGTCGATCTTTCCACGGCCCGTTGAACTTCCTCGGCGATTATCTGTTTCTGTTCTCTAGCCTGGCGATCCACCAACGCGAGAATGTGCTTGTTTTCTTCAGCATGTCGGTCCATCAACGTGAGTATGTGCTTGTTTTCCTCGGCGTGTTTGTCCATCACCTCACTCGTCTGCTCTTGACGACGCTCGAGATCGCGGATTTTGCCGTCGAAATGGTCTACATCCTGTCTCAACTCGGCTACTGTCTCGTTTATAGTTGTAAAATTCTGGTTTAGTTTATCCAAATCGGCCTTAAGTTCGTCTTTCACGATGGCGACAATTCCATCTACGTGGGCCGAAACGCTTTCAATTTGCGTAGTGACGTCATCTTTCACTCCACTTATGTCGTTCTTAACCTCACTAATGTGCCTGTTCATGTTATCTTTTACTTCACTGATATCGTTCTTCATTTCTGCTTTTACTGCACTTATGTCGTTTTTCATTTCAGCTTTCATTTCCGCGATGGCTTGCAGGATTTGCTGTAGGTTCTCCATTGTCGATAATATCCCACTTCTGACACCAGTGTGAATTTTATTAGTAACAACAATGTAATTTATTCCTCACAACAATAATTCCTTTCTACAATTCGCCTTAAACGCTCTCGGCAACAATTGGATCTTCACTCAACACAGTATTCGTTATAGCACTCCACCGACGACAATGACAGTTTACTTGGATTATTACGCACAACAATGAACTGTTAATCTTAACTAATATTTACAAAGCACTATTTACAAATCAGAACTACCAGTTCTCAGTTCACAGTTCTTCTATCTCAGTCACTCGAGTTCACAGTTCTCGAACCACAGACCTTCAGAGACAGTTCACTGTACTCGAACTCGGGTCCCTCCAACTGCGGTCCACTGCACTCGAACTCAGGCCTTCGGATGCTGACGCAGATGCGGACGCACACTCGAGTCGAACTCCGGCTGGCTTGCTTGCTCTGGCTTTCTCACTGACTGAATAACTGAAAACTCTGAAGACTCTACAACAACTCAACTCGTTCGCTGGCGCCTGCTCTTTTATAGCAAAATCATAGTTGCGAGAACCTTCTACAGGTGTGTAGAGAATTATCTCAATATCTCTACATCGACATTTCTGGAAGGGCCGGGAAGGTCCGTTCCCCCTTCCCTCCGTAAGCAGCTGCGCGCGCGGACTCGTCGCGTGACGTAATACACCCTCTCTCTTCTCTCCACCACGCGACGTCAATGTTCCGTGGAGCCTGTGCGATCTGCTTTCTTGCGGGACGCCGGTCGTGAGTTCGATTCTCACGTCGCTGTCACAATATCATATCATATCATATCATATCGACCATTAAGTGGCATGGATTTTTTTTTTATTATTATTAGTGGATAAGTGTCAGCACGTAGAGCTGAAAACCCGGTTCAAGTCCTAGTGCTAGAGAGAATTTTTGTCCGCTCCACCCATCCTTCATCATTAAAAAACTTCTTCGTTTCTAAATTTTACAATAAGAACACTAAGGAAATTCCAATTTCTTTGGAGAAAGAAATATTTAGATTTATTGAGTCTAATCATTTCAACAAGTATTTTCAATATATGGAACAATGGATCTCGTCACATTCAATCTCGAAGTGTTACCGCACTGCAGTCAAATGTATAACCGACCACGTACATGCTCTCAGCTGCCACTCACTAGCAACTACCACTTCTTTATTTTCTCCAATTACCCGGCCCTGATCTAAAGAATCCAGATGCAAACTAAGTCAATTTTAAAAACTTCTTACCTCGAGTGGAACAAAGATTGGTTTTGGTCTATTTGGTGAACCAACATGAAGGCATGGAAGATTTGGGTATCGTAAAGGTACCCGTTTAACTGTCCTGAAGTACTCAAGGACTGTTGTTTGCTGACCATTATCCAATTCAAACCTAGAGAAGAATAAACAATTTATTCATTTAACATGTATTTAAAAAAATTCAATCATTAGGACATAAACTTTGTAACTATATCTACTGTATTCTATATAATTAAATCAATTAGTGATGACAACAGTAGGTGCAAAATTACATTTATTTAACATAAACTATAAAGAAACATTTATTTACATTTAATTTACTTTGCACTCCAACACACTTCTACTCTTGAAAAAATAAATAATAGATAACACTTTTTGTTAAATTACTTTATGCAGGCCATTTTTCTGTTACCTATATAAAAAATAAGACCACTCTAATTTAGGCTATAATTTATCTTATATTAAGATATGGCAAGCAAAATATCTAAATTCATAAAAATCACTGGAGTAATCAACACCGTCTTCAAACACTACCAAGTTCAAAAACATACCAGGCTAAAAGTCTATAAAACACTAACTCAACCAATGAGGCATGGACAATCAGAAAAGCTGATGAGAAAATATTAACAGTAGCTGAATTTAGGTTTATGAGTAAGGAGTGGATTCCTATGTAATGAAATATTCTTTTTGCATGTGGTAAAATACAATTAACAAAGTTAAAAATTCCGAACATAAAGTTTCAAGTTTAAAACCCGAATTTTATTTCACATAAAAACATATACTTTCACAAAAAAATTATGTAAATACATATTTTCAGGAAATCTATTATAAACACATAAATCTTTGAGTTTTTTTTAATTAAATAATTTTTTACACGAAATTTTAGATATTTTAAAACTAAATCAATTATATCACTCAGAAGTACGTCATCTTTTTTAAGAATTCTTGGTTGCTTCGTGTTTCTAAGCGCCGTGAGGTGTATCCGTGATCCATTTTCGTAATAGTATCGCCTTAAGTTCTGAGAACTGCTAGGTAGCGTATCATGTTATCATTAGAGAATAAATTAACATGGACAAGGAGGAGAGATCTTGCAACACATAATTAGGAATGTTTATTGTTGCTGAAGATGATTTCATTCCACGCTTTGTTTGTCAAACACAACAGATAAGAGCTCAGGTATGAACATTATTTAATTTAAACAAATCTCTCGCCTCTTGCTCATGTCTATCAAGTAAAGCAATATATCTTGTGATTCCCTGTTATCGGGCTTCGTCAATTGATATCCTTCAAGATATACTGAAAAATGGTTGTTTAAAAAACGATTTGGCTTTCCTATTAGCAAATTTAAGCTTTTGTGTGACACCATAAAAAAAACTCGAAACATCCAAGAACCTGTTGTCTGAAACAGGGAGGTGCGTGCCGTGGAAATTAAACTAGACTCGCTACCAGGTTCAGAAGCACATGTACTAAGGGACAAATTCCAGAATGTCTTTGGGAAAAAAACAATGAATATAAAAAAATGTGTAAAGTTGCTCAAGTATTGGAGGGTGTGCCTGTAGGTGAAATTGACGGTGTTTGTGTTTGTGACATTCCTCTCTTTAAATATGCACGTCTGACATCCTGTGATGTGGAAAGATCGTTTTCATAGCATAAGTCGTTGTTCAGAGATAATTGGCATGCATTTGTGATGGAGAATTTGGAGATGATCTTTGTTGTTCACTGCAATTCTCGGCCAACTACTAGCACTCAAGTGTGATTGGTGAGTACCTAGTAACATTTTTTTTTTCCAAGCTAACTAAGATACTTTTGTCATATTTAAAAAAATATATTTTTTCATTTTTAGGAAATATTTTCGTACTTTTTAGTACATAAAAAATAAATATATTTAAATTTTTTAGCACATAAAAACCCGCTCCCTATTTATGAGACAGACGCGGGATGATCATTGCTCGAACACGGTAAAAATGAAGACATACTGAAAGAACTAAAAATAGATCCTATAGTTCATTTTGTTCAACAATACAGACTTCAGTGGAAGAAACATGTCCAAAGGATGGATCGCATTACATGGCCTAGACAAATTCTTGCCTATGTACCAAGAGGAAAGAGAAATTTGGGAAGACCACGAAAACATTGGCATGAGACCATAACAGATCCACTAGGGTCTAACACATGAAAGAGATGACGACGATGACGACGACGACGACGACGATGATGATGATGTTTTAGAAAAAAAAACGGAATGAGCAGAAGGAGCCATATGACTAGGTGGCATGGCAAGTGTGTTGATCTTGCAATTAATATGAGAGTTGTTATGCAATAGTGAACATGGCAGTGAGACTTGAAAATTCCATGCAGAGGAGCAATGATTAGAGATACATTTGATCTCCTCCTTCATAATTAAGCTCACTTTGAGAGAGAAAGAGAGGTAAAGAGTGTTCGATTATAAGATGTTTAGGAAAATATTTGGGTCTAAGAGGCATGAAGTTACAGGAGAATGGAGAAAGTTACACAATGCACAATTGCACGCATTGTATTCTTTATCTAACATAATTGGAAATATTAAATCCAGACATTTGAGATGGGCAGGGTATGTAGCACGAATGGGTGAATCCAGAAATTCATATAGAGTGTTAGCTGAAAGATCTGAGGGAAAAAGACCTTTGGGAAGACCAAGACGTAGATGGGAGATAATATTAAAATGGATTTGAGGGAGTTGGAATATTATTTTTTTATTTTATTGGGTTATTTTACGACGCTGTATCAACATCTAGGTTATTTAACATCTGAATGATATTGTGACAGCGACGTGAGATTCGAACTCACGACCAGCGTCCCGCAAGAGAGAAGATCGCGCGGAGCACTTTGGGATGGCGCGCGGCGAAGAGGGGAAAGGGCCAACGTGGCGAGAGAGTGGAGCGAGAGTGCGCGCGCATCTGGTGCTGGTAGAGAGGAGAGGGCTCTGGCTTTTTCTGGAGTGCCATCTCTAGAGACGCGTGGAACCTTCGAGGCTACGTCGCTGTGGTTATAAATTACGGTCGCGAAGGAATGACAGCAGTTTCAGAGTTTTCAGTTGATTAGTCAGCCAGTCAGTGAGAAAGCCAGAGCAAGCAAGCCAGTCTTGTGTACCGGAGTTCGACTCGAGTGTGCGTCCGCATCTGCGTCAGCATCCGAAGGCCTGAGTTCGAGTGCAGTGGACCGCAGTTGGAGGGACCTGAGTTCGAGTGCAGTGGACCGCAGTTGGAGGGACCCGAGTTCGAGTACAGTGAACTGTCTCTGAAGGTCTGTGGTTCGAGATACTGTGAACTGGAGTGACTGAGATAGAAGAACTGTGAACTGAGAACTGGTAGTTCTGATTTGTAAATAGTGCTTTGTAAATATTAGTTAAGATTAACAGTTCATTGTTGTGCGTAATAGTCCAAGTAAATTGTCATTGTCGTCGGTGGAGTGCTATAACGAATACTGTGTTGAGTGAGGATCCAATTGTTGACGAGAGAGTTTAAGGTGAATTGTAGAAAGGAATTACTGTTGTGACAAATAAATTACATTGTTGGTACTAATAAAATTCACAATATTAATATAAGAGAAATGTAGAAAATAAAAAAATAAATAAGTAAAATAAAATAGGAACTAAAATTTAAATTTAAATTTGAATGAGTTATTGAATAAACTACTATAATGAATATAATCTCAAGGGAAAAAATGGAACTCTCTGCATCAAAATCCACAGTTAATTCCCGATTTACCACGAAAATCGTCTGTAGCTGCATTTAGATTGGCAACAGGCCATGATTGTTTGGCCAAACACCTGCATAGAATTGGAATATATCAGTCCCCTAATTGTCCATTGTGCAACTCAAACCAAGAAATGGATACGGAACACCTCAAAATCTGTGCTTCAGTGGCTGGTCATGATAATATCTTTGAAAAATATTGGAGTGCAAGAGGTCAGATGACTTTATTGTCAAACGCCTGGCATTAGAAAACAACAACAACATTCATACATACCTTTGTCTTTGAGGGCTCTGTACAACTCGGTTCACTTTATATGTCCTCTTGCTAGATGGATTGTTTGGAAGCATGTACTCGATTTTGAGGCCTGAAATAAATTATGATTAAACTTTAATAGTGGTATTTATGACGCAGGCCGTGAGGTTGATCAGATACTGTGAAGAAGTAACAGTGTCTACACTCATGGGATGTGACATCACCACCCCTTAGATCCCCTACTTTTTCTAGTGTTTATAAATGATCTTGCCCCCCTAATAAAAGATGTAGGTCATCCCATATTATTTGCAGATGACACAAATATAGTAATTACAGCCAATAACTCCAACACATTCCAATCTTCAACAGAGGAAATTCTCTTTAAAATATGTGACTGGTTCTCAGTCAATAAATTAGTATTAAATTGTAACAAAACTAACATAATTCAATTTAAATCCTGTCCAAATTCAACGTCGCAAATTTCTAGCGCAATAATTAACAATAGATCCCTATTAGAAACAACAACAACCAAATTTCTTGGCTTAAAAATCGATGTGTTAAATTGGAAAAATCATATTAAAGAAATTACCCCCAAACTAAATTCAGCTTGTTTTGCTATTAGATCTATGCAAAAGATAGTAAATATCAATACCTTAAAAACAATATACTTTGCATACTTCCACTCGGTAATGAGTTTTGGAATAATATTCTGGGGAAATTCCACAGATAGTAACAATATATTTCTATTACAAAAAAGAGTAATTAGAATAATAGTAGGTGCCAAATCTAGGGAATCGTGTAGGACTATTTTAAAAAAACTACAAATAATGCCCATGGCTTGTCAGTATATCTTTTCATTAATAGTCTTCCTCATATGTAATCGTGAAAAATTTGTAACTAATTCAACAGTTCATAGCATAAATACACGTCAAAAAAATTACTTTCATACTCCATCGGCAAGTCTATCGTGCTATCAAAAAGGAGTGCGTTATATGGCAGTAAAAATTTTTAATAGCCTCCCTATCGATATAAAAAATGAAACTCAAAACATAAAATTATTTAGGGCCAAATTAAAGAAGTACCTAATTTCTCACGCCTTCTATTCTGTAGGTGAATACATGACATTCAATAACACTTCATGAAATTGATACTAAAACTATGTGTTGTACTAGTAGACAATATTGTAAATCTCGTCTGTATATATTTCATCTAGACTGTGACTATAAATTAAGATTTTATAATAGTATTAAGTTTTTTGACTTGTTCCATATTCTAGCTGTAAGCAATGTATGAATACCATGGAATGTTAATAAATACAATACAATACAATACAATACAATACAATACTCATACATGTAGTGGGGAAGTGAAGACGTCAATCTGAGAGGAAAGGCTCTGCTATAGTTTCTTTACTTGATTCAGCTAAATATTTTTAATGGGGAACCAGTGCCTACTTTCTTTAGTCTCAGGGGTAATAAGAAGGTTGATTCAAAAGTCCAGAAACTACTTCTTTTCTCTTGAAGGTGTGCCAACACTAGAACTCTGGTGTATACAGAGTCCGGTAAAAAAATGTACTGCCCGTGCCTCACTTCCTGAGCTGTTTCTTTGCGGGGCGAGATGCAGAGGGGGTGAGGAGGAGATCCTGGGTACCGCATGTGCCTACTACCCTACGTTCAACACATCGGCCTTTTCAGGATTCCTTTCGTCAGCTATGGAGCAAGATCAGCCATGGACAAGCGAATGTATAGGCTGTCCCCTCACGAAACAAATTATGTCCTTCTCATCAATTCCTGTAACTAAACACTAACAGTCTTACTAATAAACCGTGTATAGTTTTATACGAGACTTATGCAGAGTTGAGACAGAAAACGTGACTAATAAACCGTGAATAAGCTATGGACGTATAAACAGGCTGTAACTATACAATGGGAATTGCTTTGCAGTAGTTATATACACGAAACCCCTTGTTTAAGCGTTGTATATAGAGAAAAAATGACCGCCCCTCTAACAGCTGTTCGTATCGACTGTCATTTTATGATGATGGTTACCTTGTAACCACAGAAGAACAAACCAAAGATCATAGAATTATTAGAAGAATAATATTGCTGTAGCTTGTACTCTTTGACCAAAATGTAGTGAGGTAATCGATTAGAGCCAGTTGTACTATCGATATTTAACACACCACACTAGAGCGCTCTACCGGATGCAATAGAGAACCTCAGATATTCTATTACCTTTCGTAACGAAGTAATGACGAAACTATGATGTAGCTGTGTAACAGTCATACTGTTACACACGACATATGTAGTGATTATTAGTAAGGAATTTACACACGACTTATAAACGAGCTACTCACTGGATAAGTATAAGACAGTTAAACATCTGTATATAGAGTTTTTATTAGTAAAACCGTAATACCAGTGGTAGACTACAGTCTCTACTTGAGATTATCGACCTAATGGTGATTACGGTTGTCACGTGTACACATCCGTAAACTCTTTCCTCTATGGCAGTGTTCCTCAAACGTTTATCCACTGTGAAACCCCTTTTAATCTAGAGTGTAACCAGCGAATAGGGATTATAAAGAATGGACACTGAGCGAATTTTCCTGTGTTTTGTTTCTCTGTGTGCCAGCAGCTAGTTCAACTTTCAAGCGCTAGAGGTAGTGTAATCGAGCATACGCAATAATAATAATTGAGAATAGAATTAAGGCACAGGATCCAAACATCTCCTACCTTATTGCATAATCCAGTAACGCTTTGCTTCAAATAAATTCAAGTTAACAGCTTTTCCTTATTTATCAGTAACAAACTAGTTGTAATAATAATATTTTATATTTCAGATATCATAAATTATATTATAAAATAATACAATGCATTAAAAAATTAAGTATCGAATTCGTTTAATATTTGTATAATAATATAATATAGGTATATGGTTTTACTTCTCGTAAGAGTTTTGTTTTTCCATTTTCAGCGCTATCAAATCATTACATATATTAATTGTTGTAGGGGTCAACGTCTGAACTCTCATTATAAAGGAACTCTAGAGTCTAGACATTACAGTTAATGAAGGATTTATTATTTTATGGATCCAATTTATTTTATTTGAGTACATAAAGTACCTAGATGTATTAATTATATGTATTATATTTCCGCTGTGTTGACTGCTAGCTGGTGTGATGTCAGCGCCAACTCTAGGGAGAAAGCAGAATCTGACGCTCTAGCTGGCTTGAAGGTCATTGAAATCGGTCCGGCTACATCAAAGGTACCGACGCGAAGTGTCCATTCTTTATAATCCCTATTCGCTGGTGTAACTGCGGAATCCTTGTACTATTTTATTAGTAGGCCTATTTAATAGTTAACAGACAAGTGAGAGCTAGTATCTCAATAATTCTGTTCAGTGGGACGAATGTATTTGCTTTTTAAGCCTGTAATCTGGTTTTATGGCGGAAAGTTGTAGTCTCATTTATGCTATGCTTCTGCATTTTGTCTTTTCGGTATTTTGTTTTAGTGGACACATACGCAGAGAATCCAGTGATGAAAGTGATAAGTATTATGGGTATTTTCCGTTTTAGATATTCATTAGGCCTAAACATATTTTTATTACGCATATTATTGGAATATTATTATTACGCATATTCTTGGATTATTATTATTATTATTATTATTATTATTACTATTATTATTATTATTATTATTATTATTATTATTATTATTATTATAGGTGGTTTCATGTTATTATTGGTTCATATTTCCGTAATATATATTTTTATAGTATCCACTAAGTATAAAATAACCACCGGAGCAGCCCAGTCAGCTAAGGCGCTTGCCTATCGAGTTAGTGGGGTTTAAAAAAGGGCGCGTCAGCATCTATGGCTATTTGTGCCCTTATCTAAAATTCTTTACAGAACAGAGACTATACAATAATCAGAATGCTTAAAGAACTAAAAAACGTTGTCACGATTAAAATGAGGTATACAAATGCAGTTTCAGCAGGGTGATGCATAAAACATTATAAAAATCTGACCTTAACTAGTATTTAAAAAGAGACAAAATAACAATACAAATGCTACCATAAATAAGTTATCTGGTGTATTTCTAAAATACTCGGATGTAAAATGTCCGAATGTCAAGTTTGTTAAAAAAAAACTTATATACTAAATAACGGGAAATGCGTGTTATACTAGGCCTACAATCCTTCTCTGCTGTCATAGCAATAATTTTCTTAGGGACGTAAGGCCTGATGTCAAGTCCACAAGTGTCGTCTGACTCAGCAGTCTGAGTAGCGGCGTCTACATATGTCTGGGTTGCGATCTCAATTCGCTTCCCAGGTATGTTCGTAAGAGGTGGCGTTTGTGTGGTGGCATCGATTCCCTCTGTTGCTCTCTGCAGTACAGACGCATAGGACTTTTCAGTTGCCTTCTTTTCTTTATCTAAAATACGCTTACGTGCCTCAAAGAAGCTAATATTTTCCCGGACTCGAAGCTCTTGAATCGTCTTTTCCAGCATATACTTTGGGCAGTTTTTAGAAATTGAAGCATGGTCCCCAGAACAATTCACACAGTGCTCGGCGCCAGTACATTGGGAATCCCCATGGTCTGCACCGCCGCACTTTGCACAGATGATATTGTTTGTGCAACGTTTTTGCGTATGTCCGAACCGTTGGCACCTAAAGCACCGCATTGGGTTCGGCACATACGCACGCACAGGGACACGCTCATACCCAACAAAGATATATTCTGGCAAGAGAGACGTTTCAAAGGCCAGAAAGACTGTGCTCAGGGGTTCAGTCCGTCCGTCCCGCTTCCATATTAAACGGTAAGCCTTGGACACGGACTGTTCCGCCAGCTCTAATTGGATCTCTTCATCTGATAGACCATCTAGAGAATCTGTATGCACAACTCCTCGCGTGGTGTTAAGCGAGGAGTGTCGTTCAACTCTGATGGGGTATGACCCCAGCAACTTTGCTTTCAACAGCGTCTCACTCTGTTTAGCAGATGCAGTCTCAACGAGGAGACTACCGTTGCGGAGTCGAGTTGCATTTCTGACCTTTCCAACGAGTCCATCGAGCGCACGTCTCACGTAGAATGGACTAATGTCTTTCATAGTTTTTTCCGTTCCGTCCAATGTGATACTGATAAACTTTGGAGGCGGCACTTTTACAGTAACTTTCTCAGGGTCCAATTCCATAGCAATTTTCGTCATATGACCACCAGTCGTACTTTCTCTTGTCTTATGTTTCTTATTAGTTTTTACTGAAGGAGGAGAAGAAGAGCGCGTAGAAGCCATTTTGAAACTGGCCTCCCCTACGGAACCGTCGGCGTCAGCCTGCCACCGGGGGGGCGGAAGAAAAAGACACCAAAAAAGTCTTCTCGGTCTGTGCCGGCCGTGGGGACCCCCCCACAGCCCGATCCCAAGCAACCCACTTCACGCAAGTTACCCTTCAAACTGGTCATTACACACCTAATGGCAAGTCTTACACCAGAGGCGTGTCGCAGTTTTATGCCCCTACCACGGGAATAACCGCCCGTGGCTCCCCACTCTACACTGAATAAAAGTGCCAGACTACTGCGGCTAACTCCGACCGACCCTCCCAAAGCCGGAGCAATCCGAGACCGCACGCAGCTTCAGGGGACTTGTGGTTGATTACACTGCGACACCCATACGTCAGCGGTAACACGTCGGAGCGATATATCCGCCCCAGCGAGCAGAATCGGTCACCGGGACATTTAAGTCGCTCCGGGCCCCCATTGGGGCTCCACGTGAGTGTACATGACTACTGGTCCGGGCTCCGCACCTAGACTTGCATATAGGGGCAGTATGAAGGGTCCACTATTGCTTTGTTGCTGGGCGCCCTGTCGGGCCACACAAGTTGGAAGTCGCGCTCGAAACCGTGGGACAGGACCACGGAGATAGGAAAGATCCCCGCTGGTGAGACGGGAGTTATAAACCTAAGAAACTTAACCTAATAATAGATATAAGAATTAGAAGGGGAAGAAGAATAAAGCCTCATCAGGCATTGTTAACAAATCCCGTCATGGTGGCGGACGTGGCAAGAACAAAAACAGCGGGGATGGAGAGGTGAAAATGGCTGTGATGATGTGGTGGGCGTTCCGCATGCAATGGCGGCCGGCGGAGAGAAATAGTGATGAAAAAGAAGAGAGAACGAAGAGGAGTGGTTGGTGATAGGACGAAAAATGGCCGAAAAGAAGAGCACGAGAGCCACCATTGCACCCCCCGGTCACCACTTGGAGGAACCCACCTCGACCGGTTGCCTATCGATCCAGAGTTGCTCTCGGGCGCGGGTTCGATTCCCTCTTGGACTGATACCGGGTTTGATTTTTTCCCGAGGTTTTCCCCAACCGTAAGGCGAATGTCATGTAATCTTTGGCGAATCCCCGACCTCATCTCGCCAAATATCATTTCGCTATCATCAATCCCATCGATACAAAATAACCTAGTAGTTGATACAATGCCGTTAAATAACCAAGTAAAAAAAAGTATAAAATAAAATTTAAAATCATATAGGGCTCACGGAATCCTGGAACATACTTTGAGAAATACTGCTTTATGGCAATTCAGCAATTGTCCAGACTGAACGAAGAGTGGCCTAGTGTGTACTTACATTGCCATCGCCATCAGAGATAATAGCGATAGTGGGAACCACGATTAGAGTATCCAGTATTATAAACAGTGAAGACCCCTGCAATGGCATAGGATAATGTTTTCTGCACATGTAATATGCTGCCGTGCCGGTCCGAGCAGACCTAAGAGGCGTGGTTATAAGCACTAGGGAGCTCTTGGTTCAGGACGTGAGACACGGGCAGTATACACTCTTTGTCAGACTGTATCGGGATATTGATATTGTCAAATGATTTGAATTAAGAATATGTTGTAGTATGGTCTTTTCCTCAACAGATGTTGGTACTTTCATCACGATAGTGAGAAAACAAAATGGCTGGAGCACGCTTGACGTTCGAGCAGCGAAAATACATTCTGAAGTAGTTTGTGAGGTTCGATAATGCCATTGAAGTACAGCGTCAGTGGGGCTGGAAGTACAAAACAGAACCCTCAACCTGCCTAACAAACACATTATTGACAAGTTTGAGGCGCATGGAACGATTTGTGATATTCACAAAGGAAGCTCAGGAAAACAGCATACAGCTACAAGGCCTGCTTTGTCAGCTCTCGCGTTGGAAAGGTCTGTTACTTCTCCACAGAATTCTGTTACACAATGTGCACGTGAAGGGGGGATTTGCAGTACAAGTGTACGTCGAATTCTAAAAGCTGCTAAGTGGAAAGTTCACATCCCACGATTACTGCACGTGATTAATGATGACGATCCTGATCGTTGAATGCAATTTTGCGAATGTTATTAGCGAATGGTAACTGAAGATGAACAATTTGTGATGAAGGTAGTGTGGTCTGATAAGGCCCAGTTTAAACTTAATGGAACAGTGAATCAGCATAACTGTGTCTACTGGGCACCGGAAAATCCGCATGTTCGTGTGGATAAGGCAGTCAATCTACCAGGGGGTTTATATACTGGAACTGGGACTGGAATGCTTTACCTGGAGATTTACTAAAGGCTTTCCAACAACCAAAAACATATTTAAAAATAGGCTTAAGGACTTTACTGATAGACGATAATTATACACAGTATGTAAAGGATGTAAATTATATTTTGTTATTGAAGTGTTGTATCAGTGAAGAATTATGTTGTGTCAGTGAAGTGTGTTGTGTAAGTGAAGTGTGTTGTGTAAGTGAAACGTGTTCCTGTCAGGGAAGCTTTATAGTTTATAGTGGCAGTGCAAAGTATTTGAACAGTGAAATGTTTTTGAAGTGTTAGTGAAATCAGGATAGAATCGGTGAAATGTGTCGTAGTTCCAGTGCAGTGAGTGAGTTGACAGCGAAATGAGTGTAATGTGGAAAGGTACTTGTGCAGATATGAACGTATCATACTTGTGGGTTTTAGTTCGAACTTAGATTTAAGATACAAATTAGATTTATTTTAAATGTTACTTTAAGTGATAGTGCTTCATTTAATTTAAGATATTCCCTATTATTATTATTATTAATTATTTGAGTAGTTTAATATCAAAGACGGACATCTGTCGTCTCCATAGTTTTGATCTAGAAGCAATTTTTTGTTTCACAGTGTTCTTTGTAATATTTAACACAATTTAGTTTATAAATGTAGTGTTAGAGTTTGTATATGGTTTCACTATAACTGGAACGAGCATGAAAAATTGTATAAAGAACCACAGCTATCTAAATTTCGATCTGAGGTCAGATGTCCGCCTTTGAAATTAAGCTACTCATTTGTATTAATTATTGGTATTATTATTAAGTGTATTTTTAATTAACAAGTTTATTAGTGTCATTATTGAGTGTAATTAGTTACCACTGCCACTGGGTATATACCCATTGCAGTGTGAATAAATACATACATATGTGGTGTGGACTGTCACCTAGGGGCTTAGTAGGACCCTTTTTCTTTTATGGTACTGTCACTGGAGAAGTGTACCTCGAAATGTTACGCACATCAATTTTACCAGGCGTACGTGCGCTTTATAGAGCTGATGGTGAGGTCTTCTACCAACAGGATGGGGTGTCACCACACTACCACCTAGCCATACGAGCTTTCCTGGAAGATAATCTTCAGGGACATTGGACTGGACGAAGAGGGCCCATTGAGTTCCTCCCACAGTTGCCAGATCTAACCCCTATGAAGTTTTACTTGTGGGGAACTGTGAAAGATCAAGTCTATCGACACATTGGAGGACCTTCGCCAGGAGATTACAGCAGCGTACGCAGCGATCTCCATCAAAACACAAACTGATGCAGCTGCTGCTGCGACCCTCATTGTTGCGTTATATGTATGTCTGCCAACAGCAAACATTTTGAACATCTAAAGTAACCATGTGCTTAACTGAAGACAGTATAAAACATATAAACAAACACAAAAATTGGTTGCTCATATTAATTGTAAGATGCGAAATTAAAGCTTCAACAAAAACTCATAGAAAATTTGATTAGCTCCCTTCATCCTCCCCATTTACAGCAGAAGCCCTTATTGATCTTGTAAATGCTGAAACCCAAGCTGTGGTAAAGTCCAATCCAAATAGTATCTGCTTCCTTCCCCCAAAATGATAAGAAAATGGCACCTTACATATTTGCCACGTAAAACAAGAGCTTCAAGTAAACCTTTGTTGTAGGCATAGAATGAAGATTTTCCACTCCATTTTTTTTGGTAAAAATCATTATTACCTTATCTATTTTTAAAAATTAGACATAAACTGTTAAATACATTTACACACCACACTATTTAAACAGAGACTCTATTAACTATGCAGCTCTTACAAGGGAAGGCTTTCGGCTCGAACAGGAATTTCGTATCCAAAATTTGTATACAGGCCCATCTTCAAATCTCTGTAAAGCTCCCAAAAGCATTCGTTTGTGTAATGTGTGGTTTGTCTGTTAGAGCACTGTACAAGTTGAGGGGTGGGGAGAGCACTGCACAAGTTAAGGAGATGGGACACCTTACCCGTAAGCCTAGCCTAGCCTAGCCTAGAAGCTAGTGCGAGCGGTAAAATGTCTACAGCCCATTTAAAAACATTTTTCTCCAACGTTCTGTCTGAAAATATTGCAGCTAATCAAAAATGTACACTGTTGTGTGAGTCATTGAATGTGCACAAGGACACAAGCTTAATAAATGAATCATTCCAAGGCTAAGACATGGAATGTATGATCATTCCACGTAAAAAAAAATAAATATTTTCAGCCTCTGGATATCTATTTCTTAGACAATACAAAATATATGCTCAGAGGATAACAGATTGCATAAGGACTCTTGCTGAGAATCCAGAACTTACTTGGGAAATCGAGTGTTTATAATGAAAATGCACTCTGTTATTCATAACCAGTTGTCTGCTCCAGTATACCGCCCTATGCTTCAGTATTCCTGGCAGTCAGCTGGTTACGTGTATCATGAACAACTGTCGGACTTCAAAAAAGTAATTCAGGTGGCATTTGATTTTTCAGCACTGGAGTGTGGTTCAGAAGATTGTTCAGGTGTTGCACTGTGTGTTGTGCTTATTGCTCTGCTCCATGCTGTTTCAGGCATTTTATAGAGAATTGTCACGTACTTTTTAAAGAAATGTATTGACCAATACCAACCAAACGGAGAGTTACACAAATGAATGCTTTTACGGTCTTCATCACCATTGTGAGGTAAGCGTCTGTACAAATTTTTAACCAAAAATTCCTATTCGAGCCGAAACCCTTCCCTTGTTAGACCCTGCACATCAGTGCTGAACTCTAATGACTTAATATGGGAGAACAACAGTTGTACTTACTTACTTACTTACAAATGGCTTTTAAGGAACCTGAAGGTTCATTGCCGCCCTCACATAAGCCCGCCAGCAGTCCCTATCCTGTGCAGGACCAATCCAGTCTCCATCATCATACCCCACCTCCCTCAAATCCATTTTAATATTATCGTCCCATCTACATCTCGGCCTCCCTAAAGGTCTTTTTCCCTCCGGTCTCCCAACTAACACTCTATATGCATTTCTGGATTCGCCCATACGTGCTACATGCCCTGCCCATCTCAAACGTCTGGATTTAATGTTCCTAATTATGTCAGGTGAAGAATACAATGCGTGCAGTTCTGTGTTGTGTAACTTTCTCCATTCTCCTGTAACTTCATCCCGCTTAGCCCCAAATATTTTCCTAAGCACCTTATTTCAAACACCCTGAACCTATGTTCCTCTCTCAGAGTGAGAGTCCAAGTTTCACAACCATACAGAAGAACCGGTAATATAACTGTTTTATAAATTCTAACTAACAGTTGTAAACAATGTAATTCGCTGATTGGAAGGTCAAAGCAAGGTCATGCATAGAAACGATGATACAAGTTGCATCAGTTGAAACAAGGTGTAGGTTTGCTATGCTGCCATCTTCATTTCCTCATTAAGCTTTAAAATAGAAGTTTCTATATCCTTGAATTAAACTCAACCACATTACCTCTGATATATTTCTGGAAATCTTCAATTTCTCTTGGCCTTAATTCTTCTTGGGGATTTACCCTGCAGATATCCAAGAGAGCATCTACACAATTCTGGCTTGTTGGGAAACCCTTATGTGCCACTGAAAAATAAAGGAATTATTTATGTCATGTGTATGTTGGAATGCAACAAGAGTAATTTAAAATCATGAAGTTAAAATTTTACAAGCATTCACAAAGACAACATTCTGGTAGGATTTTCCATCTGGAGGATTATTCTTTTGTTCTGAATAAAACAGTTCTCATGTAACACAGGAGAGAGCTCAGTCACCTCATAACTACAGACAAACCCTGCTTTTACATTCCTGCAATTAACATTTTCCCATAATTTACAACTTTTTTTTGGTCCCTTTAATTTTCCTATTATTATATTTTTTCTCTTGTATTTACACCATCATAATTTCAAACTCCCCGCAATTTATATTGTATCCATCAAACAGAGAAAAAAAGGATGAAGTACTTGCGAAAAACTGAACCTAAAATTGTGACTACCAACATAAATTTTGCTATAAATACAGTAAAATTATGCACATTCAAATATAAAAAATGTTGTAACCGAGGACAATGTGATCACTATTGAGGAACAAACTATGGAGGGCATCCTCGACACCCATCTCCAAGATAACAGTGCTGGTATTAGTGGTGGTGATGTTGATGAAGACGGTGGTGGTGGTGGTGGTTGTGGTGGTAGCGGCAGCGGTGGCAACGATGATGAGGACAATGATGATGATGATGATGGTGATGATGATGATGATGATTGTTCAATTCCTACAAGAGCAGATGCAGTTGTAACATTACAAATTCTCACACAAAATCAGATGATTCAGTTTTTAATAAACTGTATGAACTAGAGAAACAAATATAAAAATTGAGACATAAGAAATGTAAACAGTAACAAATATCAGACTCCATTTGTAAAAAGGACTACTGTCGTGTTTCGTTTTTAAATGTGTGTAGGCCCTATATTTTGAGATTTTAAAGTGACTAAAATAATGTGTATGATAATTTATCTTTTCTAATTAAATCATCAATAATTGTAATATTTAACATAATTCTGTGTGATATAAAAATTCCAAGCATTCATTACAAATCATTCTATATATAGAACACTGTATCCTTACGGTCTTACTAATAAACCGTGTATAGTTTTTATACGAGACTTACGCAGTGTTGAGACAGAAAATGTTACTAATAAACCCTGCACAAGCGATGGATGTATAAACAGTCTGTAACTATACAATGGGAATTGCTTTGCAGTAGTTATATATACGAAACCCCTTGTTTAAGCATTGTATATAGAGAAAAAATGGCAACCCCTCTAACAGCTGTTTGTATCGACTGTCATTTTATGATGATGGATGCCTTGTAACCACAGAAGAACACACCAAAGAGCACATAATACGTACAATAATATTGCTGTAGCTTGTACTCTTTGACCAAAATATAGTGTGGTAATCGATCAGAGCCAGTTGTACTATCGATACTTAACACGGCGCACTAGAGCGCTCTACCGGATGCAATAGAGAATTTCAGATATTCTATTACCTTTCGTAATGAAGTTATGACGAAACTATGACGTAGCTGTGTAACAGTTATACTATTATACACGATGTATGTAGTGATTATTAGTAAGGAATTTACACACGACTTATAAACGAGCTACTCATTGTATAAGTATAAGAGAGTTAACGTCTGTATATAGAGTTTTTATTAGGAAGACCGTTAATGTTTTTGATATGCATAAATAATTTCTCAAAATTTACATCATTTTTCTGAGTCTCTTTAAAAGTGTAAAAGAGGAATTGGAGTGTACTTCTGGATTGGTGACAAGACTGATGTACAGCCTTAAACACAAAAAATAACCTATTTTTTGTAATGCGAATTGGCCTAAGTCTACTTCGGACTGAGACTAAGGAAATAATTTTTATATTGTACCTAATTTACCCCTTCAATATATCTTTATTATTGCACTTGGTCTGTAAACAGATAGAAAAAAGCAACAGACAAACAAAACAAAGGAAAAACAGAGTGGAATCAAGCAAAAGAAATTCGTTCACGTGCAAACCCAAGCTTTCACAGAACCAACCAAATCTTCAGAAGGGAACTTAGCATATGGCAGCCAGTCACATTTTTGTGTAACAATACGATTATACATATATCAGGGCATGAAATTATAAGCCTGAAAGCACTACCCAGGTTAAAAACCTTCGTCGGCATTATTTTTCACGTAAGATGAAATTAAATTGAAATAACTTTACAACTATCAAACATATTTTAATCCTGCCTGACACATAATATCCACAAAAGATCTGAGTTTAGTTATAGAATTTCCACATTGCTCAGACAATATCCAACCCTTTTTGTGTAATTATAGTTCTTGTGATGCAAGTACCGCAGATTTCTATAAACCTGTCAACAGTGACAGTGATTCTCCCTCATCTGCAATCCCCTGTACATCTTCACTCAGTCTTTGTGTTTGTAGAATTCACATGCTATTCTAGCTAGCTGACCACAACTGTGTTTAACAAAGACTTTAACTTTTAAAATTCTCATTTTTTGTAAATATTATATGTTTTTTTTTTTAAGTACGTTATTTTACAACGCTTTATCAACATCAATAGTATATGTTAAACAGAAACAACTGTGAAGTTATTTCATTTTAATTTTGTGACATTATTTTATATAATAGACATCACATATTCTCCACTATTAAAAAAATCTTTCCTTCTACACAGACAAAATATTAAAACAGCATACACTATAACCTATTTTGTGCGAGATCGTGCGTATTTGCTTGTTTTCCGCACAGAACCAATACGCGGTAAGTGTGAAATACCACATTCAGTATTCCCAACGTAACACACATAACAATTTCCCTCTTCTTACCGCTTAAGCGCAACATTCATTTTACTGCTTTAGGCTTTTAACATATTATTTTTAGAGATGTTTAACATAGTAATAATTATAAATTGGAAACTTACCACTGCAATTTCACCTAAATTGCAATGTTAATTATTGTTTTTAAATATTTGCAAAAATTAAGTAAAGTCTACTACTCCACGAAACTTATTGCATTCCTGATACAAGTAACATTAAGGAAGCCGTGAAAAAATCAACAAGATTCCAGATGCCGATGTTATTACTGCAATATTTTATATAAATAATATTGTTAAAATATTAAAATGAAAGATAAATCATTACATAACCTTACCGTTTGTTTTAAGTTCGCATTTATAGATCGGGGGAAAAAAAAGACAGACATATATCACGGCCTGCTGGAGTATAGTAAACACAGAAAACATTTTATAGCAACAATGTTGAAGAAAGATATTTTGGTTTTCCGAAGTTGCCGTCATTAAACAGAAACCAAGATGGAGATTTCATTGCAACTAATTAGAAATTCGTCTTTCAGGTATGTAATAAACGATCTTCGCACAAAATAATGTACGATACACAAGTGGTATGTTTGTTTTCATGTTCTCGGAAATTAAAAAAAGCTCAACTACGTTTCGCTTTTTCAATCTTTTCCTCGACCGTGAAAACGTCAACATACCGCTCTTGTAACGTATATTACTATTATGGCATGTTTTATTTACATGCAACAAAAAACATTAAAAACATGGGTGTGGTTGTGTCCCGTCACGGCCATTAATATGTATGCTGTCAGAGCTCTGAACTGTGGAAAAAAATCACTCTGATAGATAATAGTGATTTTGTCATAGTATGATTTTTGCATTTGGATAATTCTTGGCGATTGTGGAGCTCTGTTTCCTGTCTGTAGATTTCCAAGTCCTCTAGAACTCAATTTCTCTGCCATCTACTAATCTCTGAACAACTCACGAGGAATGCCAATGTTTCTCATCACGAGACGACAGAGGGTACAGAAAAGAACGAGCTTTGTCCACTTTTATTTTTTTAACGAGTTATGCATGTGATGAGGAGTAGGGTTCCATGTAGTTTAAAGGTACGGTCACACGTCGCTACTTTTGCTGCGCAACTTTTGTACTGCAGCTGCAAAAGTTGCGTGTCGTGTTCACATGTAAGCCAAAAGTAGCGTGCTGCACGCTACTTTTCATGCTGCGCAACCCGAGTGCTGCAAAAGTTGCAACTGGAGGTTGCGAGTCTGTTCACACACAAGGCGCTACTTTTGCAGCTGCAGTCATGCTGCAGGTTTCCATCTCCGTGTTGACTTCTCAATATACATTTTGTGGTTATGTTCGCATTATTAATAAACTCATGCGAAAGCTTCCTTATCTATTATTTGCTTTTCTGTCCAAACTAGTATTCAGAAATTGGCATTATTTTTACTATAAAGCTTTTAAAAACGCCTATATACTTAAATGATAACCAACAGTATATTCACGTAATCAATGTTGGCAACCCTCCTGTTTGGAACTACGCTACAGAAAATTAAAAAAGTGAATTATATCATCAGCAAATATGCTCATACTGTGTTGTACATTTAATAACTGTTACAAATAATTTATTTTCATTACATCTAACATTAAAATACATCCAAACAATAAAAGTGTCATTGGCACATATGGGTGGCAACACTGGTAACAACCGCAGCAAAAGTTTCAACAAAACCGATATCAAAAATGCTGCGGCTGCAACCCTGAGAACCCTGTTCACACGTCGCTACATTTAAGCTGCGCGCAGCATGAAAAAGTAGCGAGCAGAAGGTTCGGCAGCCGCTACTTTTCGGGTTGCACCCTTGTTCACACGTCACAGTACGAGAGTTGTGCAGTTTTTTGTACTGCATCGCTGCAAAAGTAGAAATGTGTGACTGTACCTTAATCCTATGAATTAAATACTGTGACAATGTGAACAGTTCAAGTGCTATCACAGATTTTAGATTTGGCATTCAAGGAAAGAATAGGCTAAAGACAGACTTTAAATTGCTTTCATTAACAATTTGCTAAAGTGGACAAAGCTCGTTCTTTTCCTGGACCCTTCGCTTATGTTTATTGGTCTTCTGCAAATTGAATTAATGCCTGTGCCTGGAACTGTCTACCTTCGTTTTAACACATTTCTTAACATACCCATGTAACAATGATTATTATTGATCCAGTGCTGTGGATTGAACTTCAGCGTAGTTCAGTGGTTAAAGCACTTGGTACGTAGAACCAAGGACCTGGTTTCGATCCCAGCGCCAGAGCCAATTTTTCTCCTTTAATAATCATTGTTACCATAACAGATAAATTCTGTACGACCAAAATTAATCTTTACATAGATACCCATGTAAGTGGAACCAAAGTTCATCCAAAAACAAAATGAGATTAGGATAACTTTCTCTGTCATGCACTTTACTCCAAATCCATTCACAAAATCTACTCCGAAGTACTACTGCGTGTTCAGTTCAAAGTGTGTCGTGGCTCGCTGTATGCCGTCATGTGGCTAGCCAATGAGCCTAGAAAATTCAATCTTCCTACTCTTTTGCAGAGGCGTATTACCTATGTGCCAGAGAAGTTGCCTTGCAAGTACGGCATTCTTTCTGAAGAGTACTTACCAATACGTACAGTAATGCCTGTATTGGCAGGAATGTGAACTGTTTGGAAGCACATACTGAGGTGAGCTTTTTCCTTACTGTCGGGATACGGGGAGAGGGTTAAGACGATTATGTATTTGTTGACATGACGGTCAACATGGACACGGAGCATTTGATTTGTGTTGTTGAATGTTGCCGTAAGCAACCGATGATAACAAATACCCTGCGTACGACTTGCCCGCACAAAACACAGTTCGAAAGAGGTTATGGTAGCACACAGACCGTACAGACCGCCATCTGTTGCTACGACGTTCAAGCTATACCGTACATGTTCTCAAGTTCAGATTGAACGCCTTGATTAATAGGCAACTTTTCTGACATAAAAGCTGAAACTCGCTTCAGATCGCTGACTCACAACAGTGACGTCATTACACACTTTGAAATGAACACCCAGTATATCATTCGGTTTAAGTTCTTGCACCACAGTAATTTTATACAGTTTCAACTTAAGTAACTTCATAGCCTCTCACAAAGCATAGGAATTTCCATATGCTGAGAAAGATGTCAAAGAGATATTTTAGGTAAATTTTTAAGCTGGTGTCCAATGTCATCCAGAGTCTCTCCTGTGAGCATTGTACGTCTCTTTTTCATTTCTTATCTCGAACGTCTCTCATTTCACGAAATTTATTAACAAAGTTATGAATCGTAGTATGGCTTGGAACCCAAATGTCTCGGAATTTCTTTTGAAATAATATCCTAACAGCACGAGCAGAATCAGTATGAACATATCTATACTAATAATAAATCTATACACGAAATTTTTCTGGTAATTTTCGATTTTCCAAAAATAATTGGTCCTAACATATGTAATTAACCACCCTGAAACCGAAAATCGCTTTTTTGAAATTTTTGTTTGTATGTCTGTCTGTATGTTTGTTACCTTTTCACGCGATAATGGCTGAACCGATTTATATGAAAATTGGAATATAAATTAAGTTCGTTGTAACTTAGATTTTAGGCTATATGGCATTCAAAATACTTTATTTAAAAGGGGGGTTATAAGGGGGCCTGAATTAAATAAATCGAAATATCTCGCTTATTATTGATTTTTGTGAAAAATGTTACATAACAAAAGTTTCTTTAAAAATGATTTACGATAAGTTTTATTCTTTACAAAATTTTGTCTGTATGTTTGTTACCTTTTCACGCGATAATGGCTGAACCGATTTATATGAAAATTGGAATATAAATTAAGTTCGTTGTAACTTAGATTTTAGGCTATATGGCATTCAAAATACTTTATTTAAAAGGGGGGTTATAAGGGTGCCTGAATTAAATAAATCGAAATATCTCGCTTATTATTGATTTTTGTGAAAAATGTTACATAACAAAAGTTTCTTTAAAAATGATTTACGATAAGTTTTATTCTTTACAAAATTTTGATAGGACTGATATTTAATGAGATAAATGAGTTTTAAAATTAAAATAACGCCATCTAAGACGGTGCAATGAATTAAGAACAAATGACTTCGTCTATAAGGGACCTTGGACAACAACAATCGAAACAGGGGCCTTGGATATCAACAATCGAAAGCTATTAAACATAGCCCACAGAGAATGTTTTTGTCTTTGTATGAAGTAATATCAGAAGCTAAATTAACCGATTTGTATAATTAATTATTATTTCACCATTGGAAAGTGTAGTTTCTCTAGATGGACATAATGCTATAATGTTATTACAGTAACGTCTGAGTAAATCGAGGACAGGTAAGATTAAAATAGCTTCTTATGCACAGAAAATTTGATAGGCTATTTTGTACATTCGTTTTCTGTATTTCTTAAAATAATATTTATGTACACTCATTTTAATCTCAGAGAATTAACGAACAACGAGAGTGTATTGATTTAGTATACAGTAATAGTACGTTAGCTTAGCAATCCATTATTTTATAATTCAAATAAAGAGTGCGTCAGAAAGAACGGATGGATTTCAAACTATCGATACGCAACGAGGAGAGAGATATAGTGAGGGGGACCACGACTGTTGGGTCAGCCATAGAATGCAGTTTCAGTTGAGAATATGGTGTTGGTCTGGTGTACAACGTGCTTTCATCGTAGAGACATTTTTGAAAAATGAAGAGTCTGTGATCGCCACTCAGGACTCATTTCGACATCGGATGTCACGCTAGGATTCCAACTCGGAATACAATTTTGCGGTGGGTGGCTTCATTTCGTATCACAGGTTCAACATTAAAGAAGAAATCACCTGGACGAAATTGTATTGCACTGAGATTGTCCGAGGCTACGGTAAGATCTCGCGCCCTGCGACTTCTTTCTTTGGGACCATTTGAAGGCGTAAGTTTGTAAACATCGATCACATACACTGGACGAACTGAAGACAGCGATTCGTGAAGAAATCGTGGCAATTGCACCAGCTATGACTGTGAAAGTGATGGCGAACATCAGAAAACGCCTCGATGCCTGTATTGAAAGCCAAGGACATCATATGGATAATGTTGTTTTACATAAATAAACTGCATGTATTGGTGAATATGTTGATAACAATAAATTTTTGATTTGATGAATCTTTACAATTTTCTTGCCATGTGAAATCCATCTGTTCTTTCTGACGCACCCTGTATTAACTGTGCTCAATTGAATCGTGTTAAAATACATAAAATATATATGCGATAAATGCAATGCAAAAAAAATTGGGTAATGAGCGAAGCAGAATATCTTGCACTGTTGTAAAAGTTGTTTCCTGGATCAAACGTCCTATTTTAATTATGTAATTACTTTATATTTATTTTTAACAGGTGCAGCGGAGCGCACGGGTGCGGCTAGTGAATCATAAAAAAGTACTTGACCAGAATAATTAGGCTTATTATTTCCCATTTCACCTTTTCTTTCCTAGCTGACCGTATACAACCAGCCACAAACACGTGCATTTAATATCCACTCACGACTCCATATATCCCTTTAGGCAGGGCTCTCCTACACCCGAAATAATGGCCAAAGTCTGCTCACCCAGTACGTGTCATTATTACATTTATGTGAAGCACACAACTTACCATCTACATTGAGAAACGGTTTCCATCCTAGAATAGCACTTTGGAAGATACCGTACCACAATTCTAGTCCATCTCCCAGTTTCACAACGTGTCCCTGTGGAGGGGTGAAGAAAGAGCGCCCAACTGGTACAAACCTGTCATCACAACAACTCATTACTTAAAAAAAAAAAGTGCATAAAGTTAATTTTATTTTTTCACATAAAAATTTAGTACAAATGTGATGTGAAGGTACGAAACTGAGGTACAAAACAAAACAAAATAAAATAAAATAAAAAACTATTCGAGATTATCTCTTGCTTATGCATGTATGCATGTGGGCTATCCCATCTCAAATCGGCCAAAATATAGAGGAAATTGACCTTGCAATTTTTAAATACAATGAAACTTTTTCTGTCCGTTGACAACTGTGATACAATGCTTTGTGCAAAGTTTGAGGCATCAGAACTTCATAGTTTTTAAATTAAAGATATTTAAATTTATCGTATTTTCATAAAATTAGCAACTTTAAACTGTCCTGGCTCCGAAACCCTTCCACCCAATGATCAAAATCATGGTTTATTTTGATGCTGAGAAATTAAAGTTTATATTGACATGTAAACAGTTTTTCTTACTTTTTATGGAAATGGAGAAATTTAGATTTTTCTTCATTAAAACGCCTTTGCCCACGAAAAAATATTTTTAAAATATATGGTTATATTCCACATTGAAAGTACAACTAAACACATATTTTTTACTGGTGCACCGTTGGTAAGAAAGTATTGAAAATATCAAATAAAGAAAATAAATAATACGCGCGTGAACTAACCAGCTGACTGTAGGTAGTTGAGACAAGCAAGGCCAGGAGACAAACACATGATGTGTCGTCTAGCAGTCATGGCTGGGCTAGCTTTATCACAAGTTTTCATAAAAATGATGCCCAATGCTCGCTATCTTCAGCTCTCGGCCAGTGCGTGGGGTACTGCGATGTTCAGGTCTAGGTGTGTGAAAATTATTTAATACCCTCGAAACTTATTGCCGAGCCACTAAGCAAACAATGTCGAATCCCTCTTAATAACGCAAGGTTTTTCCTCAATATTTTTTACATTTTTACAAATGGGCAAAAAGCCTAAAAGTAAGTAAAATCAGATTATCTGTCTCTCTGTATACAATAAAAATAAGTATTACTTCTTATCATAACCTACCAAATGTCAGCTTCAAAATGAGCTCCCGTTCAATGTTCTGCAGTAAATGGTTCCAGAGTTTTGAGTGCTGAAAGAGGCTTGTTTTTATAAAATACGCTAAATTTGTCGCTCAATAGTACGAAAACCGTTTGACTTTCGATAGTATATTTTTGAAAATGCACTCTCCTCAGCACCTTGTATAAATAGGGAAAAAATTAGAGTATTAAAAACATGCGATGTTTTTTACTGATTGATTTCATATGGAATAGCCCAAGTACTGTACAAAGAAGAGAAGAGAAGGAAAAGAGAGTGGGAAATAGGGTGAAGTGGGAGACAAAGGAAGAGACCTGGTTATAGTGTGATCCAGCTTTAATTACCAAATGGACTGATGTCCCTTCTTGATGATTACTTGTACGTCAGAACGTTAGGTGTGCAGCAAAAGAAAGTACTATGTATTAACAGTGGCTCACATTTCGTTAGTAATTAAATCTTGGTCGACCTACACTTGCAGGAGACTAGATTGGTTTTGTGTGTCCAATTAAGAACACACATTTATCTAAAATTAATTGGCTGGTTTCTAATGTCCAGTCATTTTACAATGGAGTCATCTGTCATCTTATATGCCAGTGTAAAGTTTACATTACATTAACATTCTATCTAATAATAGAGAAAATTATTCCATAAACCAAACGGTTAAAAACATCGTTAATCAAGACTGTCCCACAATAATAGACGACATAAAACAGCTAATCCGGGAGACCTGCCAGTCACTTGACCACGCCGAAGTGTTACAAGTCATTGACAGTGTTAGAAGAAGAGTACGGGTGTGTGCTGTTCAAAACGGCAGACAGTTTGAACATTTATAAAAATTAATGGAATTGTCCAGTCTTTCAGTAAAATGTCAACACTAATTGTCTTATTTACATTTTCGTCTTTTAACATTTCTCAATATTGATGGCATTATCTTTTTGTACGTTTTCTCATTGAAAGAGCAGGAATTGGTAAAAACGATTCTTATGAAAGTTGTTTGTTTTGAAGAGCTCTATCAAATGGTACCTTATTTGACCCGGACTCCCATTTGAAATTTTAAAGTGATACGCCACTGACCCTACTTCCTGTTAGAGCTGATTAATGAAACCAAGCTCAAGTGAAAGTTCACATGTAGTTTAGTAATAAATATTTTTGTCTCGAAAATTTTAATGCAATAGATTCCAAAATAAATGACTTACATGTGGTCCAAATCACCTATTGCTTTTTCGTACGTTTTCTCATTGAAAAAAATAGGAATTGATAAAAACGTTTCCTATGAAAGTTGTTTGTTTTGAAGAGCTCTATCAAATGGTACCCTATATGACCCATACTCCCATTTGAAATTTTAAAGTGATACGCCACTGACCCTACTTCCTGTTAAGCCGATTGATGAAATTAAGCTCAAGTGAAAGTTCACATGTGGTTTAGTGATAAATATTTTTTCTCGAAAATTTTAATGCACTAGTTTCCGAAATAAATGACTGTTACGGGTTGTCTGAATCATCCTGTATAAATTCAAATTGTGTATCAATTAAGCTAAGACCAACTGAGAACAGCCAAGGATATAGCTGTCAGTAGAAAGTAGTAGAAACAACCAGAACAGTAAAGGTCTTCAAGGTTGCAGTTGTGGAAATGAATACCCAAATTATCATTAGGTGCTACATGTAGACAAATACAAAATTACTTTAATTACGTAACTCACCTTCCAGCAATAGGTGCATTTCGCAGCACGATATCCAGAGCTTGAAGTGCCTTCTGTGGTTGTTCTACTGATCTTCCATCTCTCATATAGGACTCCAAGGAGGTCAAATCAACTTGGCTTACATATCTAATAGCAATTTTAAATTTCTTTGTTGCATTACGCTCAGGATCAAACACATCAACTTCATCATCATATAACTGGGGAGGAAACAAATGTTAAAATGTCAGAGATCAATAACACTAGTCAACAAGGTTTTTGTCACAAGGGTGAAAATGGTCATTATAGATCAATTTTTGTGTGCTGATACTAGATCTAAACTTGAAAATTTTCCATCACGCACCATTTAAGAGGAAAATTGGAAATTGTGAAAAAATAAGAATGAATTTACCAAAGAACTTGGGTATCGAACTATGGACTTTATTTATACGGTTACACAGTATATTCACACGTTTTATAACTTATTGTTGCTCAGAATATATTTGAAGTGTATTTTAAGGAATAGATTAATTGAAATGCATGAGTCTGCATTAATAAGGCGCGTAGTGGGTGATACATACTGTATATGTATTACTTTATTGCTTTATGACGCTAGTCCGACAGAAAGCACTGAGAGGGTGGGCTTTTAGAGTGAAAATAGATTGCATTTTATGTAGGATTAGTTGAAAATTGTTTGAGCTTGTGACAAGTTGTATCGCTAGTTTTAAGTGTTTATCTCCGCATTCATTTACGCTTTCTGAGAATGAAAAAATCTCGTCGTGCGTGTGTAACTTCGCCGGACAGCTTTTGTTACGTATGTGGAGAATTTACGGCAAAATCGCAGCGTGGCCGTTATCAGATAAGTTAAAACAAGCATATTATTACTATTTTGAATGTAATGTGTGTGACAAGGACAAATCATGGGCTCCCCATATGTGCTGCACAACATGTTACTCAAAACTGATAAACTGGATGAACGGAGAGAAGACTCGAAGTATATCGTTTGCAGTTCCAATGATCTGGCGTGAACCGACAAGACATGCAGAAGACTGTTATTTCTGTTTAACAAAGATTACGGGATTTTCAAAGAAAACAAGATCTAAAATTGAATATCCTGCAATAAGACCTGTACTACCTGGACCAAAACTCCCTGTTCCTAATCCTCCTTCGCAATTGGAGGAATTGGTTCTTCCAATAGAACAAACAGATGATTTAGCTCAACCATCAACATTCTCTGATCCATCCTATAGCCCAGGACATCATAAAGAACCCCATTTAATTCAACAATGTGAACTGAACAACTTAATAAGAGATCTTAATCTCACTAAACAACAAGCTGAGATTTTAGGGTCTAGACTGCAACAATGGAACCTGCTAGCACCAGATACTAAAATTTCATTGTACAGGAAGAGACATGAACGGTTTTCAAAGTATTTTATAATGAAGAATTCTATGTGAATGTGTGTAAATATAGACGGCTTAATGGAAGAACTAGGATTTCAACACATCCCAGAGGAATGGAGATTATTCATAGATTCTTCCAAAATAAGTTTAAAAGCAGTGTTATTGCACAATGGAAACACTAAACCATCAATTCCAGTGGCGTATTCAGTAGATATGAAGGAAACTTATATAAATTTGTCAGTGTTACTAGATGCAGTCCAATATAAAATATACTGCTGGCAGATCTGCGGAGATTTGAAAATTTCGCCTTATTGCTCGGACTTCAGGATGGATTCACAAAATACTGTTGCTTTCTCTGTTTGTGGGGTAGTAGAGCGACTGAAAAACACTACATAGTGAAGACTGGCTTCCCAGAGAAAGCTATGTCCCAGGAGAACATAATATCAAGTATGTCCCTTTAGTAAAACCGGAAAAATTACTGCTTCCTCCTTTACATATCGAGCTTAGTTTAATGAAGAGTTTTGTTAAAGCTATGGATAAAAATGGAGAAGGTTTTGCATATGTAAGGGATGTGTTTCCGAAACTCAGTGAGACTAAAGTGAAAGAGGGAATTTTTGTTGGCCCTCAAATTAGGAAACTTTTGAAAGATGAGAGCTTTGAAAAAAAATTAAGTGTTGAAGAACAAGAAGCTTGGAATGCCTTTGTTAGTGTTGTTAGTGGGTTTTTAGGTAACAATAAAGCTGACAATTACCAACAGTTTGTACAAGAACTCCTGCATAGTTACCAGAAGCTTGGTTGTCGAATGTCATTGAAAATACATTTCCTCCATTCCAATCTGGACTTTTTCCTAGAGAACTTAGGAGCTGTAAGCAATGAAAAAGGGGAAAGATTCCATCAAGCTATACACAGGATGGAACAACGATATCAAGGAAGGTGGGATTCTAGTATGATGGGGGACTACTGTTGGTTTTTGTTCAGAGAAGGTGACTCAAACTAGAAGAGGAAAAAATAACTCTAAGTAACTAAATACTTTTTTTAAAAATCTAGCTTGAAGTCTGTATATGGTTGTTTACTTCAATGTAGGGCTCCTAAATTATTTGATTTGAGATTTTAATCAATTTAATTTATAAACCTTAAAAAATTATAGTTACTTTGATCCAGTTTTAAATTAATAAAGTAAAAGCCTATTTTGAAGGGAAAAAAAGGAACATAATGCCTTTTTTTCTTATTGTAATTATTATTTATGCGGCATTATTATTTTTCTGTGAATTCTGTGTATTTTGTGTATAAATTTTGCATCTTAGGAATTTATTTATTTTCACTGTGGTAATTGCGTCTTTTGAAATGTGCGAAAACGTTTTTTTTAATCAAAATATTTCCCTTTCTGTCACACAAAAATGTTACGTGTTACAGATTTTTTGCTGCCATTTTCGTAATCAGCAGGGTCGATTTAGTAAAAATCAGCTGATTTCATTTCTGTGACAGACAAAAAGTTAAAATTTGTTGACTAGTGTAATTGAATAAGAATGGTACAAAAGTAAATGTAGCTAAGAAGAGTGTCCTAAGGAATAAAATATTTAACTCTGTAATAAAGTAATACATACTAGGTTCAAAAAGTTCCCGGAATTTGCTAGCATTATAGAAACAACGTACCTTAAACACTATTCTACAGCATTCCCTTCAAATTAGTTGCCTTCCGCAACAACACACTTTTGCCAACGCGTGTACAGTTCCTGGAAGCAGGCCTGGAAGCCATTTTGTGAAACCCGTCTTAGTGCTCTCGTCGCGTTTGCGATAACCTCTTCAGCATTGAATCTCCGTCCTTTCAGATGACTTTTCAGACGGGGAAACAGAAAGTAATCAGGTGGTGAGAGATCAGGAGAGTATGGTGGGTGATCCAAAGCAGTTATGTTGTGCCTGGCAAGAAAATTCTTTACAATAATTGCGCGATGAGCAGGTGCATTGTCATGCATAAGGAACCAGTTGTTTTCTACCCACTTTTCTGGACGTTTCCTTCTCACTGCGTCCCAGAGGCGACGGAGGGTTTCTACGTACAATTCTTTCGTTACAGTACGACCTTCTGGAATGAACTCATGGTGCATGAGACCCTGAGAGTCGAAGAAAACTTCCAACATAACTTTGCTTTAAGTGTGCTTAAATGCGACAGGCTCATGTCAGTAGATTTACTGGCATGTGAAAGAACTCCTGCGGGACAAAATTCCGGCACATCCGGCGATGCTGATATAACCTCTGCAGTTGCGAGCGTCGTTAAATAAAACATAACATTTAAAATAACTTTGCCTTTGGAAGTGTCCCTAGGAAAGTTTTGCTTCCGAGGAGATGTTTTCGATTTCCACTCAGATGACTGTCGTTTAGGGACTGGGTCGTACAAGTAGCACCAGTTTCATTTTGTTTAAGAAATCACCATCTTCATCAGCCATACTGATCATGTCCCCAGCAAAACACAGAACTTGATGTTTGTACTTTGCTCTGTGGACATAATTACAAAATGCGACGAACAAACAAAACACTATGATAAACAATTGCCTACAACTCAAAACCAATAATTGCCATTATCAGCAAACTTTAAGGAAATGACATCATGAATGTTACCAACAAAACAAATGTATAATATCCCTTGTTATATATTAATACGAAAAATGGTAGTAAAATTCCGGGAACTTTTTGAACCTAGTAGTATTAAAAAAACTGGAGCATATTAGTCCGAAAAAAGTTTGCTTGTTTTAGTTAACTGCCCGAAGATAGGTTTGAACCTCACAAATGACACCAATAAAGCATTATTCATGAGACAACTAAGCCAGGAGATGTTAGGATGGCCAGTTGCTTTCTCCTTCCATTGCATACATTGCTGACTAGATACATATTACACTAGTAAAAAGCTAATAATTAATTATAGTGTTGTTTGCTTCAGGGAATAGACTACTACCCATCCCACCTTCAAGCAAATTCTATCAACATCTTGTTTCTGGATATTGTACCTTAATCTATTTAAGTATTCCCCGAATTTTCCATGCCCAGTCAAAAACTGTGTCAGTACGAAATTTACATTTATTACGATCATAGACTGTTCGAAAACATAGCTCTTTTGTAAGAATTCCCTTATCACTATTGACCCATCTTTCGTTCCATTCTTGCATATAATGTTCTTTGGCTACTTTTTTGATATAGGATATCGGACATAAATTGTACGACAGTGGCACATCAGAGTTGGCTGCAATCTTTGCCAATTCATCGGCTCTCTCATTTCCAACTATCCCAGTATGCCCTCTGACCCAAGTTGTACAAATATGGACGGCACTTTTCATTATTAAAGTTTTTATCTCTGAGGCTATAATGTTAGTGTTATATTTATCATTAACTGATATTACTGCTGACTGCGAGTCACTGTGAACGCAAGTGCTGTAACCAGACTGACTACACCATTCTTAGGTTTGAGATACAAATTAGATTTACTTTAAATGTTATTTTAACTGATCGTGCTTCATTTAATTTAGGATGTTCCCTGTTGTTATTATTATTATTATTATTATTATTAATAATTATTGTTAGTATTAATTATTAGTATTATTATTAATTGTATTTTTTATTAATTGTGTTTATTATTGTCTTTATTGAGTGTAATTAGTTACCACTGCCACCGGGTATATACCCATTGCAGTGTGAATAAATACATACATACATATTTCATACCTATCATCTTCTTTTCGGCTTGTTATTAGGAGAGATTCGAAATAGGTCAATTTCAACCAACTGTTTTCGAACAATGGCATAATATTGTATATATATATTATTTTAATGTACCGAAGTACATATGATATTTCCATGCAGATACTCTTACATCATATGATGACACAGAATATCTGCATGGAAATATCATGTGATTTAAGACGGCGCTTATTCTGTCGGATCCCGGCCAACAAGTCACTCATACCGAGTGCACCTCAGCACATGTGTGGACTTCAGTCCTATGTTCATAGACATCTATGACGTAGTGCAGAGGGCGGCCACTAGAGGGAACCCAAGAGTTGGAACTTAATCTGAGACGATTCTGTCCGGCGCTGAGGTGGGTATCCGGTGTGGCTTAGTGGATAAAGCATCAGCACGTAGAGCTGAAAACCCGGGTTCAAATCCCGGCGCCGGAGAGAATTTTTCTCCGTTCCATTACTCTTACATCGTATAATATTGTATGGTTTATCTCCGACACTTTTTGTATAAAACTTATTTTTGTAAAATTAAAATTTAAGATGTTATTAACAATACTGATCAAGATTGCATCAACTGAATTATTATTAGTATGTAATAGATTTTCTTTATGTTATGGTATACCAGTACCTAAGTTGTTTTTTGTTTCATATATAAATTTAGGTTGTTTTTAATCTTGGCTTGGAATCTAGATATCTAGTCCATGAAGATGTTCATTACTTGACAACCATTAGACTGAAGAGATTCTCAAAGAACTTCAAATTGATCCTATTGTCAATTATCTTCAGCAATACGACTCTAATGGAAAGAGCATGGCTTAAACAAACCTATCTTATGTCTTAAGAGGACAACAAAATTCAGGACGACCTAAAAAATGCTGGCATGAGACCATAACAGAGTCACTGGGGTCATGAAGGTTCATGATGATAATGATGAAGATGATGGTTCTTTATTTTTTGTTTAATCTAGCCAAATATATACCTGTGTTTTGTGCACATGTGTGAGCATGATACTATTTTGTTGCCAGTTCTGATTTTACTGAAGAAAATGTGATAACCGTCCCCAGAACAGGTAATGTGCTTAGTAAAATTTTCTATTTCAAGTTCACATAAATTTCACTTTTCATCATCATCATCATCATCATCCTTCACGAATTAGGCCTCTGTAAACCTGTTTCGGCCCCATCTAGCAGTCTTCTTAAAGGTCTTCCTGGTCAACGATGTTCTCTAGGTTTATATTGCATCATAATTTTTGGGATTCTTGAATTTTCCATTCTTCTTACATGATCTAGCCAACTGAATTTGTATCTGCTGATTTTTTCTTCTACTGACTCTATTTCTAATTGTTCTAAAATTTCTTCATTCCTTTTTCGGTCTAAAAAAGAGTATATCCTGCTGTCCTCCTGAAAAATTTCATTTCCGTTGCTTTGATTCTGTTCATGTATTTTTTCTTTAATGTCCAAATCTCGCTTCCGTATAAAAGGGAGGGTAATGCTATTTTTATTCTTGTAGATTTTTGTACTAATTTAGCTTTTAATGTTTATTCCTAGAATTTGTGTAAATTTGGTAATTTTCTTGTTCACATCTTTTTCATTTTGATAAGATATTTCACAACCCAGATAATTGAAATTTTGCACTTGTTCGAGGCATTGGTTATTGTGTATTATCTTACTTCTGACTGGGTCTTGTCCTAAAAATGCCATTACTTTTGATTTTTGTGCTGAAATTTCCACCCCAAAATCTTTTAATATTTTATTTAATGGATATAATCCTCTTTGTAAATTATCCTCTGAATTAGAAATTATGACTTGATCATCGGCATAGAGTAAGGTATTTAATGTTAGAGCACTGGTTATTTTGATTCCTGATGCGTAGATTTGGTTCCATTTTAAAATAATTTAATTTATATAAATATTAAATAAAGTTGGTGACAGTGGACAACCTTGTCGAACTCCATTATTAACTAATTTTCTTTCAGATATACAGTTATTTATTTTGACACTTATTTTGCTGTCTGTGTAGATTTCTATTTCTTGTAAATGTTACATAAGAAAATTAAAGGAGAAATTTTCAGAATTTCATACATACTTCAGGTAGTTCTGTAGAGCTGAAAAGGTTTTTCCTTCCATCAAAAGCTGGCCATCGATTAGGAAAATGTATTATCTTATATTCGTCCAAAGCAGGTCTAAAAAAAAGAGAGAGAGAGCATTATCAATTAAGTACGCTGTATTTCTGTATAGATAGGAAATACTGTATTCGTCAAATATAGAATGATTGACAGAGAAAGATTGTAACTTTAGGATATGACTTTTTAAGCAAATTCTGAATAAAAGATTCATATGGATATGGGTCCAAGTTTGTGCGGTTACAGAACTATGGCTATTTTAATCTACAATATGCTGCCACGTCTCTAAATCATACTTAGAGACTGAAAGCCAGAAAATTTACACTTTATGTTCAGAGCTATATTTGTTTCAAGTGTTGTAGTCGAAGTTAATGCTTGCAGAAGATTTTCGAATGTACCACCTTCTGCATCACTACACTTCTACATACAAGTTTAAATTGAACACGTAGGTCAAACCAATTACTTACAGTAGCGTGCAAATTAATCTGAGCAACGTAATTACTTATGCAAAAACACTCAAACGGGATTAAAAAAAAGGATCTAAGACATACCTCAGTAATCTATGTGGCCTCCCTTGTTCCTAATAACAGCTCTGAGACGATTTGGCATGGATTCCACTAATTTCCCACAAATATTCTTCATTTCTTCATCGCGAAACCATACACCAATGAGAGCAGAAATCATCTTCTCCTTTGTAGAACAATCCATTTTTTGCATTCTTCTTTTGCAAATTGACCACAATTTCTCAATGGGGTTGATGTCGGGTGAGTTTCCTGGCCAGAGGAGTACCTGAATATTCTTCTTGTTGAAGAATTCTGTAGTTTTTCAAGATGTATGGCATGGTGCCAGGTCTTGTTGGAACACACCTCTGCCATCCGGAAATGATTTTTGCAGCTGGGGTATGATTCTGGTTTCCAATAAGTGAATATATTTGTCAGAATTCATCATTCCCTTGATAGGTATTAATGCTCCAGGGCCTTCATGTGTAAAACAACCCCAAAACATTACTTTAGGGGGGTATTTGGGTGCTTGTTGGAGATGAGCTGCTGTTACTTTTTCGGATCCTTTCCGTACGTAATAAACACAGTGGCCGTGGACCTCGAAATGAGACTCATCAGAAAAAAGTACATTCACTGTCCAGTGTTGATGTAATTTTGCCCACATTAAGCGTTTTTTTGCACATAACAGGAGTTAGCAGTTGCTTCTTAATAGGCTTATGAGCCCTTCGTCCAGCTTCCAAAAGCCTACGCCGCACTGTTGTGACGTGAATATTCGCCCCAGTGGTAGCCATTAACTCACGGGTTAAGTCGACAGCAGTTAGTCTAGGATTTAATTTACTTTTCCTGACAATTAAACGATCATCTGCAGGTGAAGTCTTCCTTTTCCGGCCACAGTTTCCTTTTTTCTGGAGTGTGATGGATCCAGTCTCCCTGTATAGTTTTATGATCGAATTAACAGTAGCCAAACCGATGTGACATTCTGCAGCAATTTGCCTCTGTGTCATAGAAGAATGCTCTGCTAATGTTATAATTTTAGACCGTTTTCGTGGAGTTGTATCCATTTGTGAAGACGACAGAATGTACACAGGACTGCAGTATTAAGTCTTCAACACAACTGAAATGCTTATAAGTACAAAACGACAGGCAAAATGTCACATATTATAAAAAAAATAATGACAGACCTTCAACAATGGAATTACACGTACTACAGATGTAAATTAAAGTGGTATGAGCAGCTGTAAGACCAACAATGACAGAAAATGTAAAAAATATGTCGTGTTCGGATTAATTTGCACGCTACTGTATGACTGTCTCTTATGCAATCTGTGGCATCTAAAGTGCAATGGAGTAATGTGTCTGTTGTTTACACTTTCGTCTGGTAGATCAGATCTTTCATCTAGCCTCGCACACAAAAATCTAAGCAACTTAGATCAGAGGACTCGTGCAGCCAATTTTGTGGGCCATGCTGACTAACCCATCGCTCACTGAAACATTCATTCAAAAAAGTTCGAACTGCACAGAAAAATAAGGAGGAGCACCGTCATGTTGGAAGTACGTTTCTAAAGTCACATCTACCGAACCTTGCTGCAATTCATCCTGCAGAAATTGTAGGTATAATGAGGGTCACGTATGAACAGTTCCTAAACAGCAAATATTGACGTCTTGTCAGTGTTGCCAATTGTTACCAGATATCACACGATTCTACATACTGAATGATTTAGTAGTAGTAGTAGTAGGTTTATTTTGCTTGGCCGAGATAAGGCCATGAGGCCTTCTCTTCCACTCAACCAGGTTTCAATAATATACATGAAATACAAAATTAGATTACAAAACAACACAAAAGAAAATACCTTAGAAATTACATAAAATATAGTAGAAAATTACAATAGTCAAGATCGGTTACATAATATATAAAATAAAGTAGAACATTACACATAATCAAAATCAGTTACATAACATAAGGGAAGAAAAAAGAGCGCGCGCGCGCGCCCACACACGCACGCACGCACGCACGCACACACACACACACACACACACAAAAAATTTATAAGACCTAAAATGCTCGAGATAAATTCGACGATTAATTCACTTGAGATATATTATACAGTTAATATACTAATAGGAGAATACATGTGGGTTACAAGACATAAAATGTTGATTAGCAAAGTCGTACTAAATGGCATACAAATACAAATGATTAAGTAATATATCAAGATAATAAAAAGAGAAAAAAAAAAAAAAAAGAAGAGAGGAGAAAAAAAATAACAACTTGGTCATTTAAGACTATTTAGAAACTTCCGCAAGAGTCTAGTTCTGGTCATTAAAAACATTTCTACCATACTTTACCTTTATGTTGGAAGGTTATTCTAAATAATTCAATAATTTGTAACATATTTTCGTAGTCAAATTATACGAGAAAGGGATTAACATGTTATGTATTTTGTCTGGCAATATGAAATTCATTGGTTTGACTAAACAACTGATTCACGAGATCTAACCTAAAAATGTATTTTGTTCGATCACATGAAATTATTAGTACTAACTTCGAAAACTTACCTGACTATAGCCTTGAATTATAACCACAACGCAACACATAAAATAACAATTAGGCCTATGTATTATTATTAATACTGATATTAATTAATTATTAGTATGTTCAAATTTCACTAGATTCCAGTAATCAGCTCAGAACTCTAGTACAATTTTAATTTCATGGATGGAACTCCAGTACCGACAACATTTGTCTCAGCTGCCAACATACCAGTTACAAAATCACTACCATTAGTAGTATTTGTCAGTATCGAAATTCGAAACGAAGTTGGCAAAAGAAAATTCAACCTGCAAACTAGAAAATCACCACAATCCACTAGCATATGTAGTAATGGGGGCAAAATGGTTAAGTTTTACCCTTAGGGTATGAAGTAAGCTGACTCGGACTATAACTCTGTCACGTAAGTCGACCCAATCCCCAAAAATAAGTGTGTCAATCAGTCACCACACCAAACATTTACACTAAAACAAAACAACACTGGAAATTGCTTTCCAGTCACGAGGATTTAACTGCGAAAACACATGTTGCATGTGGTGTGGATACATAATAATTTCAACACTGAATTATTTATTTTTGGTGCAAGAGACATCTCTTTTTTTATGCACTTATTTATTTATCTACCCTTGTGCCATCAGTAAAAAAACATGTTTTTAAATTATTTTCAATTTGAACAGTCTTGCTACATAAGTACTTACGTGGTATTCTGAAGTATAGCATTAGCGTTAATCTTTGACTCCTACCATGTCAAGTTTATACATAGCTCTGGTTTGTTTGCTTAAGCTGTCTGGAGAGGGTGCATAAAGTACAAAGATGCAGATCTAAATGTTTCTGACCATTTCAGGTCAAGTCACCCTAAAGTCAAAGAAGCAGCAACATAAATATAGCAGTAATCTATTAAAATAGTGAAGGTGGAATTAAAGTTAAGAAAGGTCTGCTATAAAATGACTACAGAATTTCACAGAAGTAAAAAAAGAAAGTATGAGAGTAACAATACCTACCTCAGCAATCTCTTTGGAAGCTCAGGTTCAAACTTCACATCATAGTGGTAAGCAATTGGATTCCGTAGTTTCGAGATATTCAAGGCTAAATAATTAACTTCAACTACTGTTGGCCTTCCTCTTGTTCCAGGAGATTTTCTTCTAGGAATAATCAATGACTGCATTCCTTTTGTGATTGCCTGAATGTCAGAAACACGTGCTGCAGGTCCTACAAAATGAATACCACTCAATATTTTCTCCTTCAATTAAGTATTCCTTAGACTTTGCAAGTATATGCATGTAAAGGCCTAACACTTCAATAATTATCGACACAATATCCTTAACAATATCACTTAATAAATGCTGATAATGATAATACATACTAGGTTCAAAAAGTTCCCGGAATTTGCTAGTATCATAAAACAACGTACCTTAAACACTATTCTACAGCATTCCCTTCAAAATAGTTGCCTTCCGCAACAACACACTTTTGCCAACGCGTGTAGAGTTCCTGGAAGCAGGCCTGGAAGCCATTTTGTGAAACCCGTCTTAGTGCTCTCGTCGCGTTTGCGACAACCTCTTCAGCATTGAATTTCCGTCCTTTCAGATGACTTTTCAGACGGGGAAACAGAAAGTAATCAGGTGGTGAGAGATCAGGAGAGTATGGTGAGTGATCCAAAGCAGTTATGTTGTGCCTGGCAAGAAAATTCTTTACAGATTGAGCGATAAGGAGGTGCATTGTCATGCATAAGGAACCAGTTGTTTTCTACCCAATTTTTTCTGGACGTTTCCTTCTCACTGCGTCCCGGAGGCGACGAAGGATTTCTACGTACAATTCTTTCGTTACAGTACGACCTTCTGGAATGAACTCATGGTGGATGAGACCCTGAGAGTCGAAGAAAACTTCCAACATAACTTTGCCTTTGGAAGTGTCCCTAGGAAATTTTTGCTTCCGAGGAGATGTTTTCGATTTCCACTCAGATGACTGTCGTTTAGGGACTGGGTCGTACAAGTAGCACCAAGTTTCATCACCAGCAATAATTTTGTTTAAGAAATCACCATCTTCATCAGCCATACTGATCATGTCCCCAGCAAGAGTCATTCTTGTTTCTTTCTGTTCTGCCGACAACATTTTCGGAACTAACTTCTCAGACACGTAATGCATGTTGAGATGCTTGTGAAGAACATTGTGTAATCTTAATGTCTCTGCAGGAGTTTTGTATTTGTACGTTGCTCTGTGGACATTAATTACAAAATGCGACGAATAAACAAAACATTATGATAAACAATTGTCTACAACTCAAAACCAATAATCGCCATTATCAACAAACTTTAAGGAAATGACATCATGAATGTTACCAACAAAACAAATGTATAACATCCCTTGTTATATATTAACACGAAAAATGGTAGTAAAATTCCGGGAACTTTTTGAACCCAGTAGTACATTCACTAGTAAATAAGAAATAATGAAACTGTGTTGCAAAATGTAATTAAAATCACATTTCCTTTTCTCTTTAATAATTTTTTTAAAGTGTCTAGCAGAGGTAGAGGAGGCGAAATATGGTTTAAATTAATTAATTTCAATGAATGCATAACAGTTTTAGAAACTTTCACTTAACACTGCATGAAATGAGCAACTTCTCTGCCATCTGAACCACGTTTTCGATTGAAATCTAATACATGCTAGGCACCTTGTGGGAATCTATCATTCTTTTTGTCAGAACAACAGAGATTCAATTTTTAAGACATACAATAGCTGTTCTGAAATACAGAAAAAGCAAAACATCACTTCATAAGTGTTTGCAAAATACCTCTTGCCGGCTGTTGTGGCTGACTCATCCCAGGAGGTGGGGCACCTCTTGCCTGACCCTTTGGACTACCTCTGCCTGCTGGTGAGGGAGCAGCCTGCAGTGGCTGACCTCTCGGAACACCCATGCCTGGTGGGGGCCCAGTCTGTGGCGACTGAGCTCTGGGACCACCCATTCTTGGTTGAGGTCCTACTTGTGGTGGTGTTTGACCTCTGGGAACACCCATGCCTGGCGGAGGCCCAGTCTGTGGTGACTGACCTCTGGGAACACCCATGCCTGGTGGGGGCCCAGTCTGTGGTGGTGGACCTCTCGGACCACCCATCCCTGGCGGAGGCCCACCTGGCTGAGGTGGTGACTGAGCTCTGACCCAAACTGGAGCACCACTTGGTTGACTGACACTTACAGGAGATTTAACCTCTTGGGCCATTCCAGGTTTATATTCTGTAAACATTACATAATACTAGTGGCTTGTGCAGCAAATGCTGCATACTAAGTTCATTAGATGTACAAATAAATATTTTTCAGATTTATTTTCAATGAAGAATACCTACCAGACATTCTGAAAATTATTTGCTTCCGTAATAATGAAAGATACTCCCTCTGAATGTTTTTTTATGCCAAATACTTTTTCTTGAGCCTATACACCTTCAGTTCTTGAGTTTGAACGCCAAAACGCAAGTAACAGTGTCAGGACAATCAGTGGGTTTTTCATTTGGGAGTAAAGCAATAGCTATTTCAGGTCATTGTGGATTGTAGGCGAAAGTTAAAAAAAATGTCAGGTTTGCTAGCATCTTGGTATAGCTGTTGCATGTTTCGTGAACTATCTTGAAATGCAATGATCGGGAGACTACAAAATCTTGTAGGCCTCTTATTTTATCAGTAAGCAATACCTTTTGGTCTTTCCTTAGGAACTCTAATTCTTGCGCTCTCTCGAGCTAATACTGAAGAGAATGATGCATATAAATATCTACACCACACCACCATTAAATATATGAAAAAGACCCAACCCCGCTTGATTAATAACTATAAAAATATTTGATTTTTAATAACAATATTATCTTATGTAAGTTTTATAGCTTTCAGTAACATATACTATATAATCGCCACTCAGTAAAATATAGAAATCAAGATCTAATTTAAGATATTCTCTACATCTACTTACATAAACCCAAAACGTTTCACTTTCATATCATCAATATAGTATTAATACGTATAATTAATGAAAAATAGTCACATCATGGCATTAACTATAATAATATTTCATTTATAATGGTAATAATGTCATCAAACACCTCAAGTTTTGTAGTTTTTAATATCCAATACACAGCTCTACTCAAAAAATTACACACAACAGAATCAAACCTGTAAATTATTTTTAGTAAGTCTTAAACATTTTAATAACGAATTTAATTTGAGTTCTAAATATGTCAGCATTCTTGCAGATCATGGCCTTCGTGTAATATTGTTTACTGTAGTGTGTGTTTTGTTTTATTCTGAAATGCAATTAGCTAGTTCTCAAAACTGACGACAGATGGATTTTGAAAAATAGGAAAATTATGTTGAAAAGTTGACATTTCACTGAAAACTATTATTTTTCTGAAAAACTTTGAGTTCCAAGCTTCAAAATGAGGGGCCATTTATTAAAATCCGTTCAGCAGTTTTCCCGTAATTTCCATTACCAGTTCAAATTATATATATAGATGTGCATTAGGGTGGTCCTTATTTTTCAACATTCGAAATTCTTTGCTCCCAACCCCTAACCTTGTTCCAATGTATAAAATAGAGCTCCTTGCAAAATTTCACCTCAATCAAACTATTTTAATGCAACCCCCAAAGACCTTGAAATTTCACATTTCTCTAAAAAATTTGAAATTTCTTATTTAAAACTTTTGTATAATTTATTTTATTTTAATTTCTTTATTTGCTAGATGACAAAATATTTAGGCTAGCAAATGTAATCAATCATTATACATTAAAAACAATCTAGGTCCCCTTAAAGGAGATAAAATCTCGTGCTGAAGAGGGATTCCATACATAATATTGTTGAAGATAAATATGGAGCAAAAATTGAAACCAAAGAAAAACACAAAATTATATTAAAATCACTTAATGAAACAAATTAAAACAATAAGAATAAAAATGTAACATAATGCAGATTTTAACTCTTCATTAGACCAGTTTTGGTAGCATGTGGATATTGCTTTTGATAAGAGCTTTTCTGTTTCATCCTTTGACAGAATGTTCCAGTATTCTCGAATAAACTTCACTCCTCTCTCAGCCACGTCGTTGACAACTACAATACGTTTCAATTTTTCCAATCCATGTTGGAAGTTGACACATTATCTTTCCACGTTGACAGGCAGTCTTTTAGGAAATTTGTATTTATTAAAAATCTTGGGAAAAACTTCTTTGATTCAGAGGGAATAAAATCATAGAAGTGCTTTCCTTTTACAGAATTCAGATCTCCACTACTAAGTACGTATCTTTTTACTTGATTTTCTATACCACTGTGGCTGAAGTTATGAATTATGTGTGCCATTTTTTTCTCAATATATACTGGAACTTCATCATCAAAAAATGCAAATGATGCACTTTCTGGAGATAGGTACCATAAGTGGTTTCTAAATTTTTGTACTCTAGCACTAAGACTTTCTGGTACTTCCTCATACTATATTATTTTCAGTAAAAAATTATAATCCAGATAAAGAGCTTTTACAGCCAGTGGTGCTAGGAACCAGGTTCGTAAATATATTGTGATGAGAAAAATGCATATTTTTCTGAATGTTTCTCTTTTCTTGTAAGTTTAAACTGATCTTGAAGTAAATAAAATTTTAATGCATAAATAAATAGCCTTTGACATCCACAGGGCATGGTTCATAGCTTCAGAAACGTGAAATGAAACCCCTTCCAGGGGAATACCACCGAGAAAGATCATGGGCAATTATAATAATTCGCGTTAATCATCTCTAACTTGTCTCTGACTTAACTGTACTTTAAGAAATTCCAGCATACTAACATGGACATCTTCAGGGATATCTTCTATTCCAGTACCTCTGCAGTGAGGAAACTAATAAATAATAAACTAATTTTTATGAAAACCTCAACAGTGAGAAAACTAATTAATAATGAAATAATTTTTATGAAAACCTCAGCAGTGAGAAAACTAATTAATAATGAAATAATTTTTATGAAAACCTCAGCAGTGAGAACACTAATTAATAATATAATAATTTTATGAAAACCTCCGCAGTGAGAAAACTAATTAATAATGACATAATTTTTATGAAAACCTCCGCAGTGAGAAAACTAATTAATAATGACATAATTTTTATGAAAACCTCCGCAGTGAGAAAACTAATTAATAATGTAATAATTTTATGAAAACCTCAGCAGTGAGGAAACTAATTAATAATGTAATAATTTTATGAAAACCTCCGCAGTGAGAAAACTAATTAATAATGTAATAATTTTATGAAAACTTTTATGAAAACCTCAGCAGTGAGGAAACTAATTAATAATGTAATAATTTTATGAAAACCTCCGCAGTGAGAAAACTAATTAATAATGACATAATTTTTATGAAAACCTCCGCAGTGAGAAAACTAGTTAATAATGACATAATTTTTATGAAAACCTCTGCAGTGAGAAAACTAATTAATAATGACATAATTTTTATGAAAACCTCCGCAGTGAGAAAACTAATTAATAATGACATAATTTTTATGAAAACCTCCGCAGTGAGAAAACTAATTAATAATGACATAATTTTTATGAAAACCTCCGCAGTGAGAAAACTAATTAATAATGACATAATTTTTATGAAAACCTCCGCAGTGAGAAAACTAATAATGACATAATTTTTATGAAAACCTCCGCAGTGAGAAAACTAATTAATAATGAAATAATTTTTATGAAAACCTCAGCAGTGAGAAAACTAATTAATAATGAAATAATTTTTATGAAAACTTCAGCAGTGAGAACACTAATTAATAATGTAATAATTTTATGAAAACCTCCGCAGTGAGAAAACTAATTAATAATGACATAATTTTTATGAAAACCTTCGCAGTGAGAAAACTAATTAATAATGACATAATTTTTACGAAAACCTCCGCAGTGAGAAAACTAATTAATAATGACATAATTTTTATGAAAACCTCAGCAGTGAGAAAACTAATTAATAATGTAATAATTTTATGAAAACCTCCGCAGTGAGAAAACTAATTAATAATGACATAATTTTTATGAAAACCTCCGCAATGAGAAAACTAATTAAAATTGACATAATTTTTATGAAAACCTCCGCAGTGAGAAAACTAATTAATAATGACATAATTTTTATGAAAACCTCCGCAGTGAGAAAACTAATTAATAATGTAATAATTTTATGAAAACCTCAGCAGTGAGGAAACTAATTAATAATGTAATAATTTTATGAAAACCTCCGCAGTGAGAAAACTAATTAATAATGACATAATTTTTATGAAAACCTCCGCAGTGAGAAAACTAATTAATAATGACATAATTTTTATGAAAACCTCCGCAGTGAGAAAACTAATTAATAATGTAATAATTTTATGAAAACTTCAGCAGTGAGGAAACTAATTAATAATGTAATAATTTTATGAAAACCTCCGCAGTGAGAAAACTAATTAATAATGACATAATTTTTATGAAAACCTCTGCAGTGAGAAAACTAATTAATAATGACATAATTTTTATGAAAACCTCCGCAGTGAGAAAACTAATTAATAATGACATAATTTTTATGAAAACCTCCGCAGTGAGAAAACTAATTAATAATGACAATTTTTATGAAAACCTCCGCAGTGAGAAAACTAATTAATAATGTAATAATTTTATGAAAACCTCCGCAGTGAGAAAACTAATTAATAATGACATAATTTTTATGAAAACCTCCGCAGTGAGAAAACTAATTAATAATGACATAATTTTTATGAAAACCTCCGCAGTGAGAAAACTAATTAATAATGACATAATTTTTATGAAAACATCCGCAGTGAGAAAACTAATTAATAATGTAATAATTTTATGAAAACCTCAGCAGTGAGGAAACTAATTAATAATGTAATAATTTTATGAAAACCTCCGCAGTGAGGAAACTAATTAATAATGACATAATTTTTATGAAAACCTCCGCAGTGAGAAAACTAATTAATAATGACATAATTTTTATGAAAACCTCTGCAGTGAGAAAACTAATTAATAATGACATAATTTTTATGAAAACCTCCGCAGTGAGAAAACTAATTAATAATGACATAATTTTTATGAAAACCTCCGCAGTGAGAAAACTAATTAATAATGACAATTTTTATGAAAACCTCCGCAGTGAGAAAACTAATTAATAATGTAATAATTTTATGAAAACCTCCGCAGTGAGAAAACTAATTAATAATGACATAATTTTTATGAAAACCTCCGCAGTGAGAAAACTAATTAATAATGACATAATTTTTATGAAAACCTCCGCAGTGAGAAAACTAATTAATAATGACATAATTTTTATGAAAACATCCGCAGTGAGAAAACTAATTAATAATGTAATAATTTTATGAAAACCTCAGCAGTGAGGAAACTAATTAATAATGTAATAATTTTATGAAAACCTCCGCAGTGAGGAAACTAATTAATAATGACATAATTTTTATGAAAACCTCCGCAGTGAGAAAACTAATTAATAATGACATAATTTTTATGAAAACCTCCGCAGTGAGAAAACTAATTAATAATGAAATAATTTTTATGAAAACCTCCGCAGTGAGAAAACTAATTAATAATGACATAATTTTTATGAAAACCTCCGCAGTGAGAAAACTAATTAATAATGTAATAATTTTATGAAAACCTCCGCAGTGAGAAAACTAATTAATAATGACATAATTTTTATGAAAACCTCCGCAGTGAGAAAACTAATTAATAATGACATAATTTTTATGAAAACCTCCGCAGTGAGAAAACTAATTAATAATGACATAATTTTTATGAAAACCTCCGCAGTGAGAAAACTAATTAATAATGACAATTTTTATGAAAACCTCCGCAGTGAGAAAACTAAATAATAATGGAATAATTTTATGAAAACCTCAGCAGTGAGGAAACTAATTAATAATGTAATAATTTTATGAAAACCTCCGCAGTGAGAAAACTAATTAATAATGTAATAATTTTATGAAAACCTCCGCAGTGAGAAAACTAATTAATAATGACATAATTTTTATGAAAACCTCCGCAGTGAGAAAACTAATTAATAATGACATAATTTTTATGAAAACCTCTGCAGTGAGAAAACTAATTAATAATCACATAATTATTATGAAAACCTCCGCAGTGAGAAAACTAATTAACAATGACATAATTTTTATGAAAACCTCCGCAGTGAGAAAACTAATTAATAATGACATAATTTTTATGAAAACCTCCGCAGTGAGAAAACTAATTAATAATGACATAATTTTTATGAAAACCTCCGCAGTGAGAAAACTAATTAATAATGACATAATTTTTATGAAAACCTCCGCAGTGAGAAAACTAATTAATAATGAAATAATATTTATGAAAACCTCAGCAGTGAGAAAACTAATTAATAATGAAATATTTTTTATGAAACCCTCAGCAATGAGAACACTAATTAATAATGTAATAATTTTATGAAAACCTCCGCAGTGAGAAAACTAATTAATAATGACATAATTTTTATGAAAACCTCCGCAGTGAGAAAACTAATTAATAATGTAATAATTTTATGAAAACCTCCGCAGTGAGAAAACTAATTAATAATGACATAATTTTTATGAAAACCTCCGCAGTGAGAAAACTAATTAATAATGACATAATTTTTATGAAAACCTCCGCAGTGAGAAAACTAATTAATAATGACATAATTTTTATGAAAACCTCCGCAGTAAGAAAACTAATTAATAATGTAATAATTTTATGAAAACCTCAGCAGTGAGGAAACTAATTAATAATGTAATAATTTTATGAAAACCTCCGCAGTGAGAAAACTAATTAATAATGACATAATTTTTATGAAAACCTCCGCAGTGAGAAAACTAATTAATAATGACATAATTTTTATGAAAATCTCCGCAGTGAGAAAACTAATTAATAATGTCATAATTTTTATGAAAACCTCAGCAGTGAGGAAACTAATTAATAATGTAATAATTTTATGAAAACCTCCGCAGTGAGAAAACTAATTAATAATGACATAATTTTTATGAAAACCTCCGCAGTGAGAAAACTAATTAATAATGACATAATTTTTATGAAAACCTCCGCAGTGAGAAAACTAATTAATAATGACATAATTTTTATGAAAACCTCAGCAGTGAGGAAACTAATTAATAATGTAATAATTTTATGAAAACCTCCGCAGTGAGAAAACTAATTAATAATGACATAATTTTTATGAAAACCTCCGCAGTGAGAAAACTAATTAATAATGACATAATTTTTATGAAAACCTGCGCAGTGAGAAAACTAATTAATAATGACATAATTTTTATGAAAACCTCCGCAGTGATAAAACTAATTAATAATGTAATAATTTTATGAAAACCTCAGCAGTGAGGAAACTAATTAATAATGTAATAATTTTATGAAAACCTCCGCAGTGAGAAAACTAATTAATAATGACATACTTTTTATGAAAAGCTCCGCAGTGAGAAAACTAATTAATAATGACATAATTTTTATGAAAACCTCCGCAGTGAGAAAACTAATTAATAATGACATAATTTTTATGAAAACCTCCGTTGTGAGAAAACTAATTAAGAATGTAATAATTTTATGAAAACCTCCGCAGTGAGAAAACTAATTAATAATGACATAATTTTTATGAAAACCTCCGCAGTGAGAAAACTAATTAATAATGACATAATTTTTATGAAAACCTCTGCAGTGAGAAAACTAATTAATAATGACATAATTTTTATGAAAACCTCCGCAGTGAGAAAACTAATTAATAATGACATAATTTTTATGAAAACCTCCGCAGTGAGAAAACTAATTAATAATGACAATTTTTATGAAAACCTCCGCAGTGAGAAAACTAATTAATAATGTAATAATTTTATGAAAACCTCCGCAGTGAGAAAACTAATTAATAATGACATAATTTTTATGAAAACCTCCGCAGTGAGAAAACTAATTAATAATGACATAATTTTTATGAAAACCTCCGCAGTGAGAAAACTAATTAATAATGACATAATTTTTATGAAAACATCCGCAGTGAGAAAACTAATTAATAATGTAATAATTTTATGAAAACCTCAGCAGTGAGGAAACTAATTAATAATGTAATAATTTTATGAAAACCTCCGCAGTGAGGAAACTAATTAATACTGACATAATTTTTATGAAAACCTCCGCAGTGAGAAAACTAATTAATAATGACATAATTTTTATGAAAACCTCCGCAGTGAGAAAACTAATTAATAATGAAATAATGTTTATGAAAACCTCTGCAGTGAGAAAACTAATTAATAATGACATAATTTTTATGAAAACCTCCGCAGTGAGAAAACTAATTAATAATGTAATAATTTTATGAAAACCTCCGCAGTGAGAAAACTAATTAATAATGACATAATTTTTATGAAAACCTCCGCAGTGAGAAAACTTATTAATAATGACATAATTTTTATGAAAACCTCCGCAGTGAGAAAACTAATTAATAATGTAATAATTTTATGAAAACCTCAGCAGTGAGGAAACTAATTAATAATGTAATAATTTTATGAAAACCTCCGCAGTGAGAAAACTAATTAATAATGTAATAATTTTATGAAAACCTCAGCAGTGAGGAAACTAATTAATAATGTAATAATTTTATGAAAACCTCCGCAGTGAGAAAACTAATTAATAATGACATAATTTTTATGAAAACCTCCGCAGTGAGAAAACTAATTAATAATGACATAATTTTTATGAAAACCTCCGCAGCGAGAAAACTAATTAATAATGACATAATTTTTATGAAAACCTCCGCAGTGAGAAAACTAATTAATAATGACATAATTTTTATGAAAACCTCCGCAGTGAGAAAACTAATTAATAATGACATAATTTTTATGAAAACCTCAGCAGTGAGAAAACTAATTAATAATGACATAATTTTTGTGAAAACCTCCGCAGTGAGAAAACTAATTAATAATGACATAATTTTTATGAAAACCTCCGCAGTGAGGAAACTAATTAATAATGACATAATTTTTATGAAAACCTCCGCAGTGAGAAAACTAATTAATAAAGTAATAATTTTATGAAAACCTCAGCAGTGAGGAAACTAATTAATAATGTAATAATTTTATGAAAACCTCCGCAGTGAGAAAACTAATTAATAATGTAATAATTTTAAGAAAACCTCCGCAGTGAGAAAACTAATTAATAATGTAATAATTTTATGAAAACCTCCGCAGTGAGAAAACTAATTAATAATGTAATAATTTTAAGAAAACCTCCGCAGTGAGAAAACTAATTAATAATGTAATAATTTTATGAAAACCTCCGCAGTGAGAAAACTAATTAATAATGTAATAATTTTATGGAAACCTCAGCAGTGAGAAAACCAATTAATAATGAAATAATTTTTATGAAAACCTCAGCAGTGAGAAAATCAATTAATAATGAAATAATTTTTATGAAAACCTCAGCAGTGAGGAAACTACTAAATAATAAAATAATTTTTATGAAAACATTACAATTTTGGCCTAATAATTTTTTTCACTTGTCACAAATTACTGACTAGAAACAAAGATATAGAGATAAAATACAGCACCTGTTTGACCTCTTTGCTGTCCTCTGCCTCTTCCTCTGCCTCTACCAAGATCAGTTTCTGGTGCTTGTTGTGTCTGTTTTTGTTGAAATTCAGTTATATCACCTCCTGCCTGGGGTTGCTGTTGTTTTCTTCTTTGCTGAGTTTGCTGAGATGGTCCAACATCTGGCTGCACCTCCATAGGTGATGGTTGTGGTTGTAACACCTGATGAGGCGGCTGCGGCTGCTGCTGTTGTTGTTGCTGCTGCTTTCTCAGTTTCTTCTTTTGTGACTGAGACAGCCCAGTCGTATCCTCTGCTTTCTCTCCAGGCTCTTGACCTGCGCCATCGCCACCACCTCGTGCCTCTGGCTTTGCTTGTGTCTCCAAAGGTGAAGGTTGTGGTTGTAACACCTGCTGTGGCGGCTGCTCCTGTTGTTGTTGTTGTTGCTGCTGCTTTCTCAGTTTCTTCTTTTGTGACTGAGATAGCCCAGTCGTATCCTCTGCTTTCTCTCCAGGCTCTTGACCTGCGCCATCGCCACCACCTCGTGCCTCTGGCTTTGCTTGTGTCTCCAAAGGTGAAGGCTGTGGTTGTAACACCTGCTGTGGCGGCTGCTCCTGTTGTTGTTGTTGCTGCTGCTTTCTCAGTTTCTTCTTTTGTGACTGAGATAGCCCACTCGTATCCTCTGTTTTCTCTCTAGGCTGTTGACCTGCGCCATCGCCACCACCTCGTGCCTCTGGCTTTGCTTGTGTCTCTAAAGGTGAAGGCTGTGGTTGTAACACCTGCTGTGGTGGCTGCTCCTGTTGTTGTTGTTGCTGCTGCTGCTGCTTTCTCAGTTTCTTCTTTTGTGACTGAGATAGCCCACTCGTATCCTCTGTTTTCTCGCTAGGCTGTTGACCTGCACCATCATCACCTCGTGCCTCTGGCTTTGCTTGTGTCTCCTGCTTTGGCTGGCCCTTTTGTGGCTGTTGCTTAGGCTGTGAGGGTCCTGGTTGAGGACCTCCACCAGGGCCCACATCCCTCTGCGCACTTTCTCTGCCTTCTGTTTGTTTTTCAGGTTTTCCACCACTTGCCTGTGCTTCTGATGGAGCTCCAGACTTCTTTCCTAGATAAAAATTTAACAATGTAAGTAGTGGTAGTGACAGTAGTAATGCTAGCAGTTACAATGATGTTAATAATGATGACAGTTATGATGGTGGTGGGGGTGGGGACGGTGGCAGTGGTGGTAGCAGTAGTAGTAATGTCTGTTCAAAGGTTATGTCACAGTCAAAATGGAAGAAATCACGTGACAGTTACTTAACAGGGCCCTTTTTCTTCAATTATTTTTAACAGTTGTATAATATTATGTAGACTTCCAATTCTGTACAGCAAATATGTTCAGAAAAAAGCTTAACAGCCAAGTCACTAGCCTTTACAAAGGGCCAGCAGAAATGGGTGGGAGAAATGGGATGCAACATAAGCACTCGGACAGCAGCAGTAGTAGTAGTAATAATAATAATAATAATAATAATAATAATAATAATAATAATAATAACAATAATTGCATGTTTTAGTGATGTGTAGTTCGTAGAAATTCTTCTGCAAATTCCTGAATCCTCATAGGTATAGCACTGTGAGATAGACCTCCTATTTCTTGTATAGTTCATTATAATTAGGAGACAAAATATTTGTCACAGCCACAATACAGTTTTAATAACATCGCCTGCTTTAAAAGGGGATTTCGGAAAACAATCCTATGTGCAATTTCATAGCCAGCCCACAAAGCTTTTCATAGCCAGCACTGTTGGAACTTTCACCTTATGAAGAAAAGAAAATGAAATCTAATTTCCAGAATTTCTACAATTTTATTACTCATTGTGCGTGAGAAATATTGGAGAGCACGAGTAATGGCTTTATTGCCAAGAACTCAGCACTAGTTAACAACAACAATTAGTGTCTAAATCAAAATTTAAACAAATAAACAATAATAACCACAGTAAAACTTTTTAAAATGTTAAAAACACAGCACTATAAGTTATTGTTGGATTTTCAATATTTTAGCAATTTAAATTCTGGGACTATTCACAATTCCAGACATTTTATATAAGGCATCAAACTTTCTCGTCATATCATCTCTCGTAACATTCTCATATTCATGGGAAGTATATACATTGTAGTGTCACTGTATATTAAACTTCCTACAGATATACAGGGTGGCACACAAAATGTCATACCATTTATTTTACACGTAACACCTATTGATTTGTATTAAAGCTTCACAAAATTATACAGAATTAATAATTAGGATTTGGAATTTTATCTCTAATGCAGAACATGTTCATATGACTGCCGTTTTGCCTCACAACCTCTTGCAAACGAACCCTTATATTCGTCACCACTTTTTGACACAAGTCTTCAGATAGCGCACGGCACAACTCCACTAGAAGGGCTCTGAGCTGCACCACATTTTCTGGCCTCCTTTGGTAGACTTTCTCTTTTAGGAATCCCCATAAAAAGAAATTGCACGGATTAATGTCCGGCCTATGAGGCAGCCACATTTTGCCGCACCCATGTCGATGTGACATCACACGAAGATCAAACATCTCGTGCAGGTAATCCAGAACAGTGTTTGCAGTGTGTGGACGGGCTCCATCCTGCATGAACCACTGAGTTTTCATAGTGATAGAGATGGGGGATAAAACTGCTTTCCAACATGGTTTTATATAGAACTTGGTTGACAGTTTCAGCGAAGAAAATTGGATCGATGATTCCGTGAATCGAAATTGCGGCCCATACAGAAACTTTTGCCCCAAACATTTCTTTGTCATGCAGCATGCGAGGAGGTTCCCTAGCCCATAATCGAACGTTTTGTTTACTCACAACACAGAATAACTTTCACCTTGTGTTCAACAGTCAATTGCCCGTTGTCCACCATTTCACAAATTGATGTTTGTGCTCGTAGCTATGGTTATATCCAAACTTTGATGCTACCTATCGGATTTTCCATGAATTTTGGCATCCACTAGCGCAGTTAGAAACATAGAAACAATAATATTAAAATTTTTATGTGATAATTAAATGGTATGACATTTCGTGTGCCACCCTGTATGTTTTTAACATACGCTGTGGCCTTAAAGCGTTATAAGCAGGACAGCAGTATAAGCGGAAAATTATTTATGAGATGGAGACATCACTTCATAGGAGAGATTATATTATTGTATTGTGCATTAGTTACAGTGCAAAATGCAAATAAGAGCTCATCTCATATAAAAAATCTTTGATTGTTGTGTGCCGTGTGTTTGTACTCTATTTTGAATGATATCACAGTATAGGTATTCATACAATAAGGAAACTTCGCCACTTTTTCTGCCAGATAGACATATGATATGATATATTTCGTCACAGCACTTCTTTACATGTAATGGTGGACCTCACATTTCTGTATCCGGTGCCACCATTAACATATTATTACAATAATATATTATTTGCAGTACACGTCTACACAAATACTCCCAATTACACTATGTACCTTTTTTTTTGTTATTTGATCAAAACTCCCATTCAGTATTTCTCCTACATTTAATTTGCTATTCTCTATTTGTTCCTTAATCCTAATATATCTAATATTCTATACTACTTTCACACCCCCTTTATCCTCTAACTACTATTCACTAAACTCTCAATTTCAAATTATCTCTATAAATTATCATATTGCTCAGCACCCATACATTTAATTATTTGTCCTATTTGTTCTTTGACCTTTTCTCCTATCTTTCTCTTGTATTCATTTACTGTTCCAATGTTCAAATGTTAGTACTAATTTTATGCTGTCACTTGTTCACTTCTCTTAACCCTTTCTCACTATTTTCTCTCATTCCTATTTGCGCTCACTTTCACTTTCTCACTATTCTGCTTACACTTAATCCATTGTCACTATTCTCACTTCCTATAAATAGCCTCCTTATATTTTATTCTACACGTCTGCTTATACACTTTCTCTCACCCCCTATACTTCTCGATCTTTTCCTGTTTCCCTTTATTTGCACTTTTTGATCACATCCACATTTTTTTAAACGTATCAAATATCTCTGCTATATCCTATATTTCTTCTTCTATTCCACTTTTATTTTTTCCCCCCACGCTTTCACTTTCACATACTAGATTTCCACTTACACTTGCACCCTTATTCTTTTCACTACTTTCTTCCCTATCATTTCCTGAATCTTGGTTTCTCTTTTTATCACCATTCGCCTTTTTTCTAGCGCCTGTGTTTCTTATTCCGTTATTGTCAGCATTCCTTCTGGAGTGAGCTAACCTTACCGCCATCGTATGGAGACTAGGAATCCGCTTACTCTGCCTGATCACGTTACACTTATCTTCTCCTTGTGTCAGCACCTTTACACTTCCTCGTACGTCAGTATGTGGGTTCCTGAACTCATTACTATTCGCTCCTGTTACCATGTGTTGATCTGCGACAATCACTTGTTCCGTCCTTGAAGTTGGGATGATTTTCTTCTGCTCCTTCCCTCCGCTTATGTAGCTAACATCGATTCTCTGTTGCCTTCTCGTTGTCTCCCTCTGCAAAGTTGAAATATGTCCACTGTCCTCTTTCTTTCTTCTCATTAGTCCAAATTCTGGATGATCTTCATTCCTCAGGCAAAACTCCAGATCATACCATTTTCCGTTCACTTTCAGTTTATCCTCGTACATTTTAGCAAAGTGACCCTTCGCCCTCGCTGCTTTCATATAAGGTAGTAGCTGTTTTCTTCGATTTCTTACTTCAAATGGCATATCTGTTTCCACTCTCACTCCTGAACCACAGAGCCGTCCTAGGTTATTCATAATAGCTTCCCTTACTTTTGAATTCATAAAGCTCAAGAAGATAGGTCTTTTGGTCCCGTTCCCTAACCTGTACGTATGGTCGACATGTTCTTCTCTCAACTCGATATTAAAGATCACTTCACATAATTCTCTCACTTTCTCAAAGGTATCCATCTCTTTTTCCCATCCCCTTTCTTCGACCCCGAAAAATGTTAAGTTATTTTTCCTCAACTTGAGATCGTAGATAGACATATGCGCACATACAGCTAGTGATCCAAATGATAAATAACTAACACTACTGGAAACTCAGCTATTTACAGTATATGTTATGGTGATGACACAGAAATGAAAGATTTATTAGAAGAATGAGGGATTCAAAGGGACCGTACTATTCAGGCTTTACAATGCAGCAACAAAAAAAGGACGAAATCCAGAACTGCATTTCTTCGCTTTCACCAAAGATCCAAAAAAAAATCCATAGGCCTACTTACATTATTTTAGGTAGGCCTATTGCCTTACGCTTGGCATGTGTTCTTAACGTGGTTAAGTTTCGGGTTTTATCTTTTTATTTCGTTTAATTGTCAAGTTAAACTCTGTTGTAATGATTTCAGAAGTAAAAAAAATGAGTTATAAATATTCGACGACAGAACTTGCTAAAATAAAATGCAAAATATTTGAGTGCAAGTTGCCGTCCATGCATGTAACACTTCGAGAACAGCCAGTTTATGGATTTCAATAAGACCTTATTAATAAATTTAAACTGCTATAAGCAAGCAAGATGGTTCAGACGGTAATATTTGAGACTTGCATTCGGGAGGTCCTGGGTTCGAACTCTATAGCCAAGTAGATTTTTTTTTTATGGTTTCCCTCAGTCACTAAGCCAAATACTGGATTGGAAATTTACATACCATGATTTATTACTGCCTTAACCACCAATACCATACATATTAAAACAAAATCCAAATCTGTTAGGTACATGAACGCAATTATCTGTAACACACGACAATCGAAACAGAATCTCAACAATATTCAATGGGCTACTGATATACCCAAAGATCTTACACACGCAATATGACATTGAGGTTAAAGCTTGTATAAATCAATGCTTATAAGAAGAACTAAACTGCTGTACCGACAGTGTTCTTAGACATTTGTATATTCCAATTTTTTTCTGTTTAACATCGGAAACAAGGTTTTTCCTATCTACTATATTTATATTTTCCAATTGGAGCATTGAATATGAGGCTTTTATGAATTCTTAAAAATCCTAAACTTTTGCTTCTCTATAGTTCCTAAGCCCTCAGGTGTTGTTAAAAAATATGAATTACAGTTTTTCTCAATTATCAGTAATAGCATGGTGCAGTACAGTACAGTCCCAGCAACATATCAACCTTCCAGCGTTGACAATAGGGTTTTTCAGGTACAGAGTGAAATAGAAATATCATTACATATACTTACTTACTGGCTTTTAAGGAACCCGGACGTTCATTGCCACCCTCACATAAGCCCGCCATTGGTCTCTATCCTGAGCAAGATTAATACATTCTCTATCATCATATCCCACCTCCCTCAAATCCATTTTAATATTATCTTCCCATCTACGTCTCGGCCTCCCCAAAGGTCTTTTTCCCTCCGGCCTCCCAACTAACACTCTATATGCATTTCTGGATTCGCCCATATGTGCTACATGCTCTGCCCATTTCAAACGCCTGGATTTAATGTTCCTAATTATGTCAGGTGAAGAATACAATGCGTGCAGTTCTGTGTTGTGTAACTTTCTCCATTCTCCTGTAACTTCATCCCTCTTAGCCCCAAATATTTTCCTAAGCACCTTATTCTCAAACACCCTTAACCTATGTTCCTCTCTCGAAGTGAGAGTCCAAGTTTCACAACCATACAGAACAACCGGTAATATAACTGTTTTATAAATTCTAACTTTCAGATTTTTCGACAGCAGACTGGATGATAAAAGTTTCTCAACCGAATAATAACACGCATTTCCCATATTTATTCTGTGTTTAATTTCCTCCCGAGTATCATTTATATGTGTTACTGTTGCTCCCAGATATTTGAACTTCTCCACCTCTTCAAAAGATAAATTTCCAATTTTTATATTTCCATTTCGTACAATATTCTCGTCACGAGACATAATCATATACTTTGTCTTTTCGGGATCATTACATATACAATAAATTCAATTCAACACGTAACAAATTCCATCAACAAGAAGAAATAGGCAAATATCCAAACCGTGGAGTCATTAAACTTGTAATAATAGGGCCTGCAATATATTTAATTAAAGGTTAAGTGACATTTCAAATTAGTATAATTTCTTAAGTAAAATTATGTGTTTTCCATATTGTTCCGTTGTTTAAATTTATTTAAATTTAAGATGTTAGACTTGGAATAATATGCATCTTTTACATATTTTGTGATGTGTTTATTTATTTTTCCAAGTTAATAGATATGATGAATATGTATTTATAGTTATTTGCCACCAGTCGTACTAGTGATGCTCAGCTAACATGTTGTCATAGCCTTAACACACAAGTTCCTAACTGTATGAATACCTATACTGTAATAATATGCTCCATGCAGTTCAATTAACTACAGATAACTTCACTTGATACATCACTAGGTGCAACACTAATGTAATTTTTCGCTTATAGATAGAGATTTCTGCTTTGTCATTTTGCACTATCAAACTTACTCCACAGAATTCAAAGGATGAGAGGACTAATTCTGGAAACCTTGGAGACAGAACACTCTAAGACCAAACCATGCTGATGGTGAACCACATTCTAGGGTAAATGGTAAACTCAACATGCATAACTGTGTTTACCAGAAAGATGGTACTCCATAGAAAGTGATGGAGGAAGAGCTGAATGTGCTAGTGCTCACTTCATGGGAAGATACCTGGAGCAGTGAAATAAGTGGACTGTATTTCTTTGAAGGAATTGTATCAGAGAAATATCTTGAAATGTATGATTTGAGGCTTTCTCGGCGTTGGTTCGCTAATATGTTTTCACGGGATATCAGCCAAGTTAAGATTTTGGAATGCTCCAAGCTTTCGACTGCTATCTCTGCAGCAATCTTCAGGGAAGTGATGTCCGAACAGAAAGTCGAAAGGTTATATACTTTATATACTTTCCCGGCCCCGGATTGGCCGATCCGCCAACCAATCCCATTTCACCTGAGACAGCCTAACATCTATATAACCTTTCGACTTTCTGTTCGGACATCACTTCCCTGAAGATGGCTGCAGAGATAGCAGTCGAAAGCTTGGAGCATTCCAATATCTTGAAATGCTTCATGATCGTGCCAGAGCTATACAAATAGATCTACTTTCAAAAATGTAACATTTATCTGGCAACAAGATGGTGTTCTTATTACGGAATAAATTATCAGATATCTTTTTGAATGCTAGTTTAGTTTTTAAGAGTGCATTAGTGAAATGAACAATAGACTAGGCTCCTCATTCATGTGATCTGACTCTCTCTGGCAGTTTCCTTCGGGACTTTGTAAAAGACCTATTATTCTCAAGAAAGCCTAGGAATAATGATGTCCTAAGTTTCTAACCAAGAAGTAACGATGAAACTGAACGAGAACATGGAATTTTACTACAAAATATGCAAGGCTGTTATTAAAAAGATATCAAATGTGTACTGAAAACAATAGTTGACAATACGATGAAAGAGTAATGGAACAGAGAAAAATTCTCTCCGGCGCCGGGATTTGAACCCGGGTTTTCAGCTCTACGTGCTGATGCTTTAGCCACTAAGCCACACCGGATACCACCCCGGCGTCGGACAGAATCGTCTTAGATTAAGCTCCAACTCTTGGGTTCCCTCTAGTGGCCGCCCTCTGCACTACGTCATAGATGTCTATGAATGTAGGACTGAAGTCCACACATGTGCTGAGGTGCACTCGTTATGACTAGTTGGCCGGGATCCGACGGAATAAGCGCAGTCTTAAATCACGAAGTGATTTTCTCTGTTCCATTACTCTTTCATCGTATGATGACGCAGAATATCTGCATGGAAATATCATATGTACTTCTGTACATAAAAATATATAAATAAATAGTTGACAATTTGAACAACACTTGTACTTTTATTTTGGTCGTAAATAAAAATATTGCTGCGATATTAGGTTAACTCTAAATCTTTCAGGTCGCAGTTCTAGGGCTGTCATAGCCTCCCCCTTTTAAATTCAATTCAATTCAGGTAAACTCACTTATAGCCCATACTGCACATTAAAGGACAAATCTCCTGACGAGACAACTATAGTGACTGTTTCTAGAACATAAAATTGAAAATGATCAAATGAAATTTAATTATTTGAATTATAAATGTGAACAAATACTTTCTTTAATAACATTTATTTTGATACTGAAAAGGGATCTTGCACGAAGCAAATATTTTTTAAAGCAAAAGGCTTCAATTGTAACATATTATTACATGATACATTACCTTTTTTCTTCCCCATTTCTGGACTGTCAAATTATCTGAAAAATAAAGATACAGTACTTTATATTTACAAGACACCATAAAACTCACCAGCTTCCTGTTTTAAGTTTCAAGTACTATTAAAACATAGTACTGTCTGATCCATTCAGGAAAACATTTATAATAAAATCACTATAAAAATTATTATATGGTACAATAGGTATTTATGAGACAAATTCGTAAAGGTTCTCTTTTTGGTATGAGTGTAAAGTTTGTGAAATGCGATGAAGTCGAGTTTCACAAACACACGAGGGCCAAGAAGATGACTTTACGAACGTGTGTTATACAATGTTTTTTTCTACGATAGCACAAATTTACATTAAACAAATATTTCAGGTTGGAGAGGTTATAAGATCACAATGTGATGGCCATCTAAGCTCAGAACCATTAAGAAATAAGTATCCATGGAATGGCAGCCTGTTTTATTCATATTCAAGATTTCATGGCCGTCTAAACCACCCATATAATCAACAAAGTGGTTAGAAATCTTGTTACAATGAGTAGACTTACTACATGTAACTTCAGAATAATAAAGGCTAAAATGTAGATATGACTGTTAAATTTGTTACTTATTTGTGTTCCGTGTAATATTCAAGTAATGAAAGATCAAGGTAATGCAATAATTTCTTACTGAATGAAGTTTATACATTGAATATTACATCTTCTTTCGCAGTGCGTAAAATGAATAGCAGTGCCTAAAATGATTACTTACTTTTTTAGGCACTAATGTTTTAAAGACTCACTTTAGGCATTGGTAACAGTGGGTAAAATGCAACTTTACGCACTATCGTAGAAAAAAGTTATTTTAGTTTCAATGTAATGTTAAAACCACTGCCTGCTGGATCACACCCTATGGCTGTTTATGACGATGACGACCTTCTTCATTTGTAGTATTGTTATTGTTCCGGCTTCATATAAGCCTTGAAAGCCTAATCCTTCTTTTTTCAGAATATATTGGTGTCATTCATCATGAACAGCAACTTAAATATAAGTTACTGCTGTACTATTTTACATTAAAATATGTTTTGGAGTCCTGTGTTTGTGATACATTGCTGGATTATAATTTCCAAGATTTTAAATATATTTATTTTCATTTTCCTTAGCAGTATGGTAAAAATTTTTTGAAACTATTCTGATATGTTCCGGTATAGTTGATATTTCAAGGTCATCATGCATTTAAACTTGAGTTGTATAAAAATCATATCCACCGATAATTCGTAATGCCTTATTTTGAACAATCTGCAAGTGATACATAATAGTTCGGGAAGCAAACCCCCATGCAGGAATTGCATATGTCATTTGGCTGCGTATGTACACTTTGTATAATGCCATTTTACATATTTTCAAGGATAAAATCACACTTAATAGAAGTGGCATAAGTTATTTCAGACGATTTAGTGCTGTATACTTATTTCTTAATATAAGATCTTTCCAATTTAGACGTGTGTGAAGTAGAATGCCCAAATATTTAGTTTTCTGTACATATGCTATTCTAAATTTATGGAGCATTAGCAGTGATGGTGGCACTGCCTGTCCAATCAACGGTTATGCGCGAGTGGCCATTAGGTGGCAGGTAGTGACTTTGCATATATTGATTGATAATGCTAATAACGATGGGTACTGCCTGCCACATAGCGGAAAAATAACTTTGACTGAGCACGCAGTTTATGCAGCTATAGGATGCGATCCAGCAGGCAGTGGTTAAAACACAGCAGTTTTGTACAATTCTTTTCACGAACAAAAGAAATCAGATTATCACTTAGCAATGACTGAATGAACAAAATGCCATTTAGGCTACTGCAAGGCAATGAGCTAAATGCTTATATGAAGATAAATATCATAGGTCCTTCAATAACTGTCTATTTTTGACCTAATATATAATACAAAAGATTACATCAGGTTATACACATAAAAAAAAATAGGACTAGCGCTTTCACTATTAAGATAGCATCTTCAGGTCTGGTTACCAAATTACGAAGCTTTTTACATAAAGACATAGATGGAATGCAACATAATGAAATGTAATAAAATACACGACGTGAGAAAAAATTACAATGTTAAGATAACTGTGCAAACGAAGGCAAAGAAAAATAACTTGAAAACAGGCAAGTAGTTGTAATAATTCAAACCTCTATAAGGTCTAGGTATTAAAATTATAAAAACTATGCCTTGAGATAAAAGTCTGCAAAACATGTGTGCAACTTATAAAATATAACAGAGACTGTTAAAAGAGTAAAAAGTTGCAACAGTCATCACGACATATAGAATGGCAGCATGTAGTGAATCTGCAAGAATCAATAATAAAGGAACCTATGCCAATGGGAACTCTTCTCGCTGCAACATGTACCCCCTCCACTTACGTCATGATGTGATTCTTTTATACTGTATGTCATTGTACCAGTCACCACCATGTAACCGGCCAGATAACATCGTCTCTTCCCACTGCTTCAAAAACCTCGTAAGTGTTTTATCATTACATAATCTTTTTGATCCGCATAGGTTCCTTATTAAAACATTTCTTATTGATTCTTGCAGATTCACTACTTGCTGCCATTCTATACGTCGTAATGACTGTTGCAACTTTTTGTGTGCTATGTTTAATTTGACGATGATGCTGTTCATCCAATCTGGAAATAATTGCAATCAGTAAGTTGATGACCCAATTTTAAACATACATTACTATCAACATTAAGCAACCCAACTTATAATATATTGGCATTTGTAAGACAACCATATTAATTTGAAAAACATTCAAGACAAATTACGAGACACACACCATGATACACACGTTCTGAATGGTTGAAATATGTGCATTATTGGGAAACAGAAATATGAATATAATAAATGTAATTAAATACTGTAATTTGCAACTCTTCACACTCATAATACATAATTACCTTAGTTTTATATTTTATTATTTTTTATTCCTTGTATATCATGTTACTTCATTATTCCATGTGTGAAGACTTGCAAACATATATATTTTGTAACTTACACGTGTATTTTAATTAATTGACAATAAGGGCAGTCATACAAGAATGTCAATGCGTATCATAACCATATTGGTTTTTAGTATGTTTTATCTTGCATGCCACTAAATATGTTTTGTATTTGTAGAGATTATTGATATTGCTGAAATGTACGTCCTATCTGATGATGTTGGCATAGTCCAACGAAAACGTTCATACGTCTTTTAAACATGTAATGCAAAGGTTTAACACCTTAAACATATGCTGTGAAGTCAGTGACTGAAATAAATACTTTTAATATACAATACAGACTTCTCTGAAAACTATAAAAATGAATTGCAAAATAACCGAAGAAAATCCTTCACAACATCTGCTTTGTCCACCACAAATTCCATCACAACCTGGCCTGTCTGAATGATCAGCATGCTAGCATTTCAGCCACAGTCGCTGTCAAGAATAATCTTACGTATTGTCAGCAGAGATGGCTATGCCATACAAAACTTGCCAACATTATCTAAAATTCTACACCTACTTCATGAAAGGTGTTCACGCATTATGCATTGTGAATCTCTAGAAATGTCATGACACAGCTGTGACAAGAAAACCAAGTGGATGCAGTGTTTTAGCAGATTAGAATTTACAAAATAGTAGCCAATGTAATAATTAAATCATAATAATGGAATAACAGATATTTCAAACAAGTTTACAAAAAAATTAAAAAAAATGTAAGATTTTTATTTGACATACAAGGGTTGAATAAAAAGTTATGGCAACACTGCTGTCACATGACGATGGTGCGATCGAGAGCTGCCAGCTGTGCAGACATGAACAAGGACTGTTAGACGAGTTAGTGCAGCCAGCGGCGATAGTACTTTGTCAATCTACTGCAGTGTGTAGAACGAGTGCCCTAAGACCATGTTTACAAAACTAGAGCAACGTTCCTGCATAAAAATTGATGTGGCACGAGGTAGCAGTGCACAAGAATGTTTTCAGATACTGCATGAAGCTCCACCACCTTCGTCCAGCGCTCAGGAGAAAACGACGACACTTGGGGTACAGAATCCCATCATTCTCCATGACAATGCAAGGAGTCACACCGCTGCTGCTGTCAAGGACCTCTTGCGCCACTGGCAATGGGAGACTGTAACATCCACCGTAGTCACCCGATATGCGTCCATGTGATTACGATCTCTTCGCCAAAGTGAAAGAACAACTGTGAGGAATCCAGTGCAATACCAGAGATGAACTTATCCGTGCTTTAGGGCGGTCAGTACGGAACATCAACAAAGATGGACGCGCTGATGGTGTACGACGCCTTCCAAACATTTGGCAATAGGTGATAAGTAGACATCGGATTTTTAGGCACTAAAAATTGCAGTTTTAGGCGCCTAAAATAAGCTCAAAATTTGTAAAATTATTTTAATGAAAATGGGCATTTTAGGCACATCAAGGTATCATACTTATTTCTTTCACTGAAATTTTTAGTTATACACTAAAATACGCACAAAAAAGTATGTTTAAACATTAAAAAAGAATACTATATTATATTTATAAACAGAGCTGCACAAATTTAATATATTGAAACTAATGAAATAATGATTATTGATATCAAGATTACTCATTTTAAGTTATTGAAATTCAGTTCCATGCTCAGACTTTATTATAATTATCTGCACAGTACACCACCAGAATTTTTTCTAAATTCTCCACAGTTAACCTTTGCCTTTTGTCACTGAGAATCATTTTGAAAGCAGAAAAACTTCTTTCAACCGAAACTGATGTGAGAGGCGCAAATTTTAAATTAGGTACAATAGAAACATCAATACTTACTGGAACATTTACACTTTCCCCCGATATCACTCTTGATACTTTTTCCAACAATGAAAATCCTACATTCTTATTTAATACGTTGTCCCACTTATTTTTAACTTTTTTCCCAGTTTCGCCCAAAGCAGAATGTATGTTCACTTGAGCTTCCTTTACTATTGCTTTTTGGCTACAAAGAGATTGTTTTTCACGTTCTAATTGTTCAATGCTTGCAGGTATGAAAGAAAAGTTTGATGTTATGTAGGCAATATCGTTTTTTACTCGTGAGTCATTCAGACAATCTTTCACTGCTTTCACACACGCTGCACTATCAGTTTCAGGTAATTTATCAATAACTGTGACCACTTCTTTAAAATACTTAGAATAATACACCACTGACTGAATCCAGGTTCCCCATCATGTAACAACCGGCTGAGGTGGGAGTGGGATATCTGGAAAGTTCTCTCTGAATATTGAAATCCTGGATGGGGCTTTACAAAAACATTTTTTTGTGTTAGAAATAAACGAATTGACAAGAGGAAATTCATTCCGGATTGTTTCAGAAACCCTGTGAAAGCCATGTGCTAGACAGGTTACATGCGTGAGGTTAGGATAAAATGTTTTAAGAAGTGGAGCTGCAGCAACCATGTATGAGGCAGCATCAATACAAAACAACAGAACTTTAGAATCGTCTATATTACCTGAGTATAAAGACTGTAGGCCTTTATTTACAAAATAAGCAATGGCTTGGCTATTCACTTTCGAAAGTTCCTTAACATATACGAGGTGTGGAATCGAAGGTCCATCAGGACTAAGTTTTTCTACTACCATATTTGCTATATACCTATTCATAGGATCTGAGGTTTCATCCACAGAGACCCATATGTAAGAATCACCTATATCCTCCCGAATGGAAGCTAAAGTTTCATTGTATATTCTGTCTAAGTAATTTTTTCTTAGGGTCGACTCAGATGGGATATTTTGTTTGCAGTATTTTTGTAAAAACTGTCTTAAAACCGGATTTTCAATTGCATTCCAGGGAATGTTAGCAGCAACAAATGCTCTGGTTAAATCAGCATAGAAATTGCTGCTGAGACTGGATGAAGTAGGCTGTGTTAGTAAAGTTTGTTGCAGTTGATTTTTCTGCTGAGCTTTAGCCTTATGAGCCGCTCCTTGCACATGCTGCTTTAGGTGGCACTTCTTTTCTTGCAAAATCTAAAAATGTAAAGTAAACTGAATTAAAATAAAATCCTAATTGTTGTATTGCCGTATTTCTATCACAAAGTTAGTGGGTTCGAACAATCAAAATTTTAATGACCTGCAAATACTTTAACTATCGGAATTTAAAAGGTTAAAGTGTAGTGGTCTTAAAAAGAATTATACCTCAGGATAGCTCAGTCAATGTATAAATATTATAGGCCTACTCATTAAAATTAATAGAATTTATATATTTCAACTATTGTTACATACCTGTTTGCTACAAATCTTGCAGAATATTATTTTTCCATCATAAGTGAATTCTGAATATTCTGTTAGCCATTGCCGGATCAATGTAGATTTTGCACGTATATTTTTCGGCATTATCGCGTTAAACTTCACACGAAAACGTCCTACCGCTCAAAACTTCTCAACACAAATAAGGTGAGGGAAAGAGCAACTGTTCACGAGCATTCAAATGAACCGTTGTTATTGAGATTCAATTGGACAAAAATACAAAGTTCCACTTATTGTTGCATTTCCTGGTAGTGTTAACACTAGGAGGGCCATTCTTTTAAATATTTTGTAACGGTTTACCCTACTAATTCGCAGTTTTACGACTTTTCATAAATATTTCAAAAACACTCTTTCTCCAAAAATTGTGATTTTATGACACTCTGAAGGGCAGTACAGCTAATCGGTTTCAGACCGAAAACAGTCATTTTTGTAGTATAGTATATCTCTGAATCGGTAGCAGCACATGTTGTGATTGTTGCCTGCTTCAAAACTAAGGTTGGTTCTTTGTCGGCATTTATGCCTCCAAACATGTTAAATTCGGTGAAATCTATTGCGGGTGTCGTGAGATTCAAAACATTTTGTTTCCTTTATCAATGGTTTCATGGCCGGTGTGAAGCAAACTTTCCACTTTTTAAATGCCTTAAATTTCGCAGTGAATGCATGTATAAATTATAAAAAGTAAGAGTAAAATGCGAAACTTTACAGTGAGTTAGGCATTTTTAGGCGAATATTAACAAATTAGGCTCTAATAACCGTTTTAGGGCATTTTAGGGCACTATAAAACTCTTTGAATACCTTTCAATTTCCATGAAACACAAATATTAATAATTATTTTTACTTTTCTCCTAAAGAAACAAAATAGGCATTTGCCCTAGAATCCGATGTCTGGTGATAAGTAAGGGGGACGACTATATTGAAGGTACGTAAATGTTGTACCCTGTGAATAAAGCCATGTCAGAATTATCGAACTGTTACCATTACTTTTTATCAGGGAAAGGATTTATATGTAAATACATATTTACTTATAAAGCTAATATAATTTATATTTTGCATTATCTTTATGTTTCACAATGTGTAGGGTTGAAAAATCCTACTTTTATTTTCCATATTTTTCCATATTTTAGAGTTTAGTACATATTTTCGTTAATTTCCATATATTTTCCATATTTCATATAAAACAGTCCATATTATATTAGGTTTAACAATAAAACAAAACAAAATTCCATTAACTTTTAAAAATACATTTCAACAATAGAGATTTAAACACATGTTCAGTAATCCCTTTAACATCAGAGTTATTTGAAAATTAGCAGTCCTATCAACAATGGGAAAGTAAGTTACAAAACTGTATTAATTTAATTTAAAATTTTTAACAGACTTCAGTTGTGCAGCTCAACAGTTAAATGCCAGTCAGAGTACACATAGGTTCAGTTTTGTAAATCATACTATAAAGACGGTAAATATGCCAAAAGTACGTCATTCAGTCAATTTAAAATCAAAACTAACAAGTTACATTTCAGAATTTAAAGAAGATGGTTTATCAACTGACAATAAAATATTATTTTGTAATTTGTGTCAGTGTGCAGTATCATCTACACAAAAGTTCCTGGTGCAACAACACATTACAACTAGTAAACATCAGGCCAACAAACAAGTAAATTCCAAGCAGGGACAATTGTTTTTAACACAAACAACAACATCGAATGTAAGATCTGAGTTTAACATCGACCTGTGCCGTTCTCTCATCTCTGCTGATATTCCTCTCTACAAACTAAAGAATAAGGTCTTCAGGGAATTCCTTGAAAAATATACTCAACATACAATCCCGGATGAGTCAACACTTAGGAAGACGTATGCTCCATCCATCTACGATGAGACAATACAGAAGATAAGAGATGAAATTAAAGATAGTTCAATTTGGGTTTCCATTGATGAGACTCCCGACAAAGAAGGTAGACTTGTTGGTAATGTAGTTATCGGTTTGTTAAGTGAACAATATTCTGAACGAATTCTTTTACATTGTGATGTTCTAGAAAAGTGCAATAACAAAACTATAGTTAAACTGTTCAACGAAGCTATGGGTATCCTGTGGCCAAAGGGTATTATGTACGATAATGTGTTATTCTTTATTAGCGATGCTGCCCCTTATATGGTCAAAGCTGGACAAGCATTATCTGTTGTATATCCTAAATTGACTCATTTTACTTGTGTGGCGCATGCATTTCATCGTGTGGCAGAAGTGGTCAGAGACAATTTCCCTAAAGTAGATTTGTTGATTTCATCAGTGAAAAAAGTATTTCTCAAAGCTCCCAGTAGAGTTAACGTGTTGAAAGAAATGTACCCTGAAATTCCATTGCCACCAAAGCCAATTTTAACTAGATGGGGTACATGGCTAGAAGCAGTTGAATATTATGCCGAACATATAGACTCTATTAACAATGTTCTCCTTGCATTGGACTCTGAAGATGCAGTCTCAATTGATACTGTGAAAACAGTTACCTGTGACATAAGTGTGAAGAATGACTTAGCTCACATTCAGCATACATTTTCATGCATCATAAAAACGCTCAAAAGTCTCCAAAATAGGCACCTTTCACTATCTGAAAGTTTTGAAATTATAAATAGTACTGTGGAACAACTGAATCGTGGTAGAGGTAAAGTTGCAGATGCAGTAAGAGCTAAGGTGGACACTGTACTTTCAAAAAACCCTGGATATGAAGAACTACAAAAGGTTGTTGCTGTGATGAGTGGTGAATCAACAGTGAAGATTAACTTGGACTTATCCCCAGCAGACATTGTGAAATTGAATTATGTACCAGTTACTTCTTGTGACGTCGAACGCTCTTTTAGTCAGTATAAATCTATCCTCAGAGACAATAGAAGAAGATTCACTTTTCAGCACTTGAAAGAAATGTTTGTAACCTATTGTTATGGTAACAGACAATAAAAGCTGTGTTTTGTTGAAACTACATTGGAAGATAAGGTACGTCCATTATATTTTTTGTTTAGTTTGATTAAAATGTACCAATATTTAACGTACATAGTCATTTTTTTATAATTTTAAGTCCATATTTAATTCCATATTTTGGTAAAAATCCATATTTAATTCCATATTTTGGTAAAAATAACTACATATATATTTACATATTTCATATATTTTTAGTCCATATAAATCCGTTCCCTGCTTTTTATCCAACCTTTTGTACATAGGTAAAGGCAATGCTTAATTTAAATATCGACACTGTGACTAACCACTAATTACAAGTCACCAATCCCACTCGCACGGATTCTTGTCATGGTGATATCAGTATATGCTGACGAGTTTCTGGACTTTTTCCACATCCAGTCTGTTCCGTAATTTTGTCCAGGCGATTCCAAATGTCGAGAAAAGTCAGTTCAATTGAGGCAGAACTGGCAGAAATGTGTGCAACGCAGAGGAAAACGAGCAAAATCCACTGGGCAGTTTGTTTTCCTCTGTCACCTCCATCCTTTCAGTTTTTGGCCCACAATTTTCCGCCATTTACTTGTTAACATTCTTCAGACTGCATTTTCATGGAATAAGGTAGATGGGTATACATCAGTGTCCTTGATGGTGAAATGCCAAAACTCCAGCCAGGAACTCAGGGTAGGCCTATTGCTCCGTTACCCATTCTTATATTTATATGATATTTAAAAAAGTTTATCTAAAAACTAAAATTAATTTTTACTAACATTTTTACATGGATAAATGTAAATAACGGTATATATTTTTTTTCTGAAATCCGAAAAAATCCGAAAAACCCCAATGGGCAGATGGTTTTTGAAAAAAAAAAAAAACAGTTTTTTTGCCGACCCTGGCTACAGCCCTTGAATGTTCCAGACCGACCAGCTGACCTCACGTCCGCACACTGAAGCAGAGCTGGACGATCAGCTAACCAGAATGGAAGTATCATGTGGTTAGCACGATGATCCTCCAAGCCTTTGTTCAGTTCAATTCAATTTATTAAGCCATTAAACATACAGTGACAGGCTTAATAGAAATACTAGCTGCCTTAAAGGTGCTTCAAAATATTTAGTAGGAATTGATTTTATTTTATTACGTCATGCATTGTGACTGCAGTTTCCATTAGTAAAAATCATAACATTTCAACGTCAATATACATATTTTTTTAAAGAAAGGGAAAAGTTAGGCTTATTTACAAATGATTAAATTATGAATTCAGGGAAATGAGCAATGGTGAGTCCTTTAAATGTCCCAAATGTCATTTATGTATTCTGCTACGAATACCTAGAACCGAACAGAGCTCCGAGCGGCGGAATTGGCGTTACGCGAGAACCACTAGACTCGTATTTCAAGCGCTATGCGCCAGCTTGTATAATCTCGTAAGCAACGGTATGGATAAATGAAATTTACTACTACCGGAATGTGCAATAACGACTCCAGTACATTCGCATGGCATTCTGGAGCAGATTACAACCTAAATCCATTATCGTGATAATCTGGACGTTTGCTGCAGATGCTGAAAATAGGCCCGCCAATTTAATTTTGTAAAAGCATGATTATAAGCTTACGTGGATGAATGCAGAGTACCGGTACTTCATTCTCTTATTTTGTAATGCAAACAGTTAACAATACTATAAGAACAATAATTATCATTGATAATTTGGTAACCTATGCCTACCAAAACGTATACCTATAATATGCAAGGCAAACCATAAACTTAACAAATCAAACCTAACCTATCACTGATTCTCGATTATGTTAAACCTAACCAGTCATTGATCCTCGATAATATTATTGATGTCCGTTATATTTATCAACGTTTTCTACCGAATTAACTAATCATTTTACGTATAATTATTATTAATTATATTATGTATTCCCTTACCCTTCTAATGAAATGTTTGCTTGATGTCAACCTTATACGTCTAGCTGGCAATCTTCATCACAGCATATTTAATTCAAGGAGTTTGTACAAAACGAATTTAATCTTTCACACTATTCTTCCATCGGTTTATATCTCCCTTTCGTATGGTGAACTGTGTGATAAGTATTTCACTATTTAGCTAAATATATCACTAAAATGAAATAATGACGCTGGTACTTAAGCACACAACACATATGAAATTACTGCAGTGCCAACTATTGAAAATGAAACGACAGTGATTTGTGGTGTTGTGAACACTCGTATTTCTCGCAAAATATTTATTTATTTACAAACTGTACTCCATTAAGGTTCAATACCCAGTCCAAAGAACGCAAATTTCTTATACGATACGAACTTCCACCTTCAGACTCCTGAATTCTGTCCTCTAAATGTGGCAATAACGAAATCCTTGCAATCCCACAATTTTTTCTTATTTGCATTTTTGTCATAATACAAGAAAGTAAGGTTATATAACACTTCAAAAGAGACAAAGCATAGGCCTAACTGTAGCTATACCAATTTAGTTATTATACAAAAATCACGTGCCGTGTATCTAAATTAAGCTCAAATTTTCGATTAAAATTTATTTTCTTTTACAAATATTTTCTACGAACCATTAACATACGTGCATGTTTTCAATGCGAACTTAATTATATCTTACATTACAGGCTATAAACAATTTAACCGTTACATTGCAAAATAACTTTGGGTGTTGCATTAGGCCTACATTTATATTAAGCAAAATTAGCAATCATATCACTTGGATTCCATGAGAACACAACATAAAATAAATACCTATGTACATTATTCCGTCATACTCAATGAACATAGTGAAGATCACTTTCCTTTTCCTGTACAAAAGTAACTTCGGGGTCATTTCATAATTCATATATGTGTGTTTTTTTATTGGCCTACTGGTATCTGGTACAGTACCGCAGATTTATGTAGGGTATATGGTTGACTATGGTTTAAATGAACTAATTGCATAATACACAACCTTCACTTACTGTAATTCGATGCCTTCCTTGATGTCGACGTGTAACCCACTTCTTATACCAACATGCACGTACACGAACAAGCTCAATTGTGCACATATGGGAGGGAATCCCCTCCGATAGTCACGAGTTATTTTTGTTTGCTTTTGCAGAGAGTTTGTGATGGTTTGTGACCACAGTTTACTGTGATTTGACCAACGAGTTAGATACTATAGAGAGGCTGAAGACCTCTGATAAGCGCTCCCTGCGGAGGCCAACAGTACTATGGATCGTTCCCTAAAAAACATGGCGGTCTATAGTACCGCCAGCCTCCGCAAGGAGTGCTTATCAAAGGAAACTGCAACGAGTTTGTACATGTATTATATTCTTCAGATACATCAATATTTAATTTAAACATTTCGCTATAGGTTTTGTAAAAAGCTGATTTATAAATGAAAAAGTAATAATTAAGACTTTAAAATTTCCAAAAATGTCTCATTCCCTCGGATTTAAATGAAATGTACCGTAAATCATAATATTCGTTGCTGAATAATTAAACCCTCTCAATACAGGAACCATTGCCGCAGAGAATTATAAGATAAGACGGACTGAGCATAAGCGAAGTATCTGTATTAATAAGTTTGTACTATCAAGAGTTTAGTATTTATTGTGTTTATAGGGCCTACTCCAATTTTCTTTTTATTAATGCGTAGGGCTCTTTTTGTTAACAAAGAGGAAAGTTAGCACTTGCATCACACACAATTTGTCATTACTGTTCAAAATAATGACAAATTGTGTGTGATGCAAAAGCCTCTGCCTAGTTGCGAGACATGTGTGAGAACGTTTGTTTCAAATTATATTAGACTACACAATGTCTCCATCACGCGACAATATTTGTTTCAAATTATATTAGACTACATGATGTCTCCATCACGCGAAAAGAAGTGTAGCTAGCTGTGGCTCCTGTTGCTTCTGATAACAATGTTAATCGTAAGTATCTTATCGTTTCAATAAATGTGGTGAGTTATGATCACGAGTAACTTTCTATTAGTGTCATTCTTTAATTATTATGTTGTTATGTTATTTGTAGTTTTAATAATTGCAGTTTTCAAAAGTTCTCTGTGTTAATTCCAATGTCAAATGAATTTTTCTCAATAACTTAATTACTGGATATATTTTTTTTAATTTTCGCCACTACCTTTCCTCTATTTTACTCCTACTAGTTACATACGTCGTCTCTCTTGAAATCACCCGGTGAGCACTGAATTACATAGTTTCATATTAGGTTAGAAGAGCTGTAAGGTAATTAAATTTGTGACGAAGTCAAAAAATTATTTATTTTCCTTCTGCCGATTAAATTCATCCGTCTTTAGGTGCTTTGCTTTGGTTGCATTGAGTATAGCTTGTCATTTAATATCTGGGCTATATTTAGTGAAACTAATAAAACATAGGCCTACAACTGTTATAAAACGTAAAGTTTTGTGTGTATTTTACTTTTTACTTATTAACATAGTCTTAATATGTAACTCAATTCACAATAATACTAACTTCATCACAGTCATTTCCTACAACATCCGATCCACGCCCCTTTGTTTTGACTAACCGAAACATGGCGGACCAATGTTCAATTGTCTTCAACTTTCTGAGGTCTTTGTCCTCTCTATAGTATCTAGCTCGTTGGATTTGACCATTGAGCTCTGTCAGAGCCTTCTTTAGTTACAAGCCGGAGCATGGATAGGTTTGGCAACGCAGAGTGGAGGCGGGAGATTTGTGTTTGCTCATTGCTTTCGTTATACGTAACGCGTATTTTTTCAATATTACTTCATGCACAAAGATAAGATCAAGATTCAGAGTAGTGATGTAAATTATTACGGGTTCGAAAATAGTGTTTTATTGCAATCAATTAGCTATACTTCAGAATACTGCGTAAGTACGGCTACTTATATATAAAGGCTGCCACTTAAAATAATTACAAAAAAAAAAACATGTTTTTATTGATAGTACGAAGGTAAATAAATAAATAAAAAGATATTCCTTGCACCAAAAATAATAAAATCAATAATGCAATAAAGACGTAAGTTCCTACGCAGTATTCGTAAGTTCAATTCAGTTAACAAATTTGTGGCTAGTAAATTGACAATGTTTTGCCGCTTAATGTTGTTTCACCTCTAACGTGAAAGGTGTAGGATATCACCCTAGATCATATATACTAACAGATAGCTCTTTTATATAGGCTTTAGGGTTTGCAGTCGAGGCCGGCTTGATGTAGTTCAATAATCGTCAACAGATGGCACAATGACCAACACCACCACGAGACACGAACTCTGAACCGGTCTGGTCGGTCTAAATCGATTATTTCTTGCTTACGAGATATTCTACTGTCGACAATTGATGACCATGGATAAATATTATTGGCCTATATGACCTAGGCAAGTTCGGAACGAGGGAGTTCTAATTATAGTTGTCACGTGGGCGAAGCGGAGAGATAAGATAAAGTACGCCTTTGTATTGAATAGAATACAATGCAGAGTCTCGCGCAAAGCCAATCTACCTAGAATTTTTAGGCCATGTTATAAAGTTATCGGTGGGCTAAATTATGATTCGTTATCTCTCCTGTTTTTATATATTTGTCGTGAATATTATTTATATTATCAACTGAGTGTATAACATAATTTATCCGTTAATTGATATTTCACTAATGATAAATCCAAAGAACAATGGGAAATAAGGGACTAACACTGAAAAATAAATAAAATAAGAGAATTTGACGTTCATAATTATAATGTTGTCGGAGTTTTGTTATACTTTACTTTGAATTATTTTAATTTGCACCACAAAAACTTATGGAAATTAATGTTAACATTACCTATTTAGTTATGATAGTAGTATATTGGAAAATTTGTGCATATAGCCTGATTACAATATATAAGTAATCCTATCCTAACCTAACCAATGGTAGTCTTGTTTATTTCAGACATGTTCGTATAATTATACAAAAACAAGAATAGTCTAGTTTGCAGCCTGTGATATTGTCTCGTTTACAGTATTATATAATATACATATTACGATATTTACTAGGTACTTTAACAATATATAGTTAATAATATTATAAAATATACGGGCCTAATCCATTACCAAGAAATAGCCCTTCCCTCACATGTTCAATACTGTTTACGTCAAAAGGCCTTCAAACCTTAAAAACTATTAGAAACTGGATTAAAATAGTCATGTTGATGTAGGCCTACAACATTACATTTTTTGTCACTACTCCTGATCCCATTCTAACAGTTTCAGGTTTTGTAATTTGTAACAATACTAACAATACTGATGGGTCATTCCATAGTCACACACGTAACATTTTCGAAGTAACTATGATCTTCACAGGATACTTAATCAAATACTTAGGAGTTCATGAAAGACACATCACTGTTTTTTAACGTAAGCATTCCAAAATATAAACAGAAAATCATAATGAAAAGGAATAATTAATAATGTAAAAAATATTAAATATTATATGGTGTGACACATGAACATTTTCTTGCCACTTAATTTATTACCAAAATGGAAAATGTTCATATTATTGTGCCAAATGTCATAAATGCATTTAGTTGTTTTTGAAACAATTAAGACATTTGTGAAGTACATGTAACTGCTAAATCGCATACTTTAATAAAAATAACAGTGCCATTAACAAATAAAATATTACAAATTATATTGTGACACACGAACATTTCTGTCAAGTTGATTACTAATCTTTTCAAATGCATATAGAGATTTACCGTATACACTGTGCCTACAGTTCTTATTATACAAAGCAACACTTGATTACACTAAAGTGTCTACACCTGTGGAGTAACGGTCAGCACGTCTGACTGCGAAACCAGGTGGCCCGGGTTCGAATCCCGGTCGGGGCAAGTTACCTGGTTGAAGTTTTTTCCGGGGTTTTCCCTCAACCCAATACGAGCAAATGCTGGGTAACTTTCGGTGCTGGACCCCGGACTCATTTCACCGGCATTATCACCTTCATATCATTCAGACGCTAAATAATTTAGATGTTGATACAGCGTCATAAAATAACCCAATAAAAAAAAATTACACTAAAGTACACTTTCAGATTTAAAATATCCACGGTTGTTTACAACTATATGTGGTGATATCTCCTGTGTAATGTCACGTAACAAATACATCAATATAGGCTATCCACTTTTTCTGCCATTTGTAGTACTTCCCTTTTTTTAACAACACAGACGCTTTAAATTCTTCGCCACTACAAGCTTTTGTAACTTCCTCTGCTTATCTGACGTCTTTTTTTTAAATTGATTATTTAACGATGTTGTATCAACTACTAGGTTATTTAGCCTCGATGGAATTGATGACAGTGAAATTATATTTGGCGAGATGAGGTTGAGGATTCGCCATAGATTACATGACATTCGCCTTACAATTGGGGAAAACCTCGGAAAAAACCTCAACCAGGTAACTTGCCCCAATCAGGATTTGAACCCGGGCCCACTCATTTCACGGTCAGATGTGCCTACCATTACTCCACAGCAGTGGACCGAACATGGGTTATGTACATTAATTCTTTTGACTTTCGGTTAGCTTTCTTAAGAATACGCATAAAGAAATGTAGTGTTTTCCAGGCTATCCTTGTAATATTAGTGACTTATTTCAACCAGTTTGTTACTAAAATATATACAGTACCTAAGTGTTTACTTGTGACACTGGTGATCCATTTAATTGGTATATGAGACGAATTTAATTTTGTGTTTTACAGAAGGATACATATTGATTTACATTTGCTCACATTGATTTTAATTTTATTTGTTGTAGTCCAGTTTTCAATAACGTCAAGCTAGTTTTGCAAGGCGGTGATATAAGATTTATCACTAATTTTTTCTGTATATTATACAGTCATCCACGAATAACCTTGCCTGAGAAGTGACATTTCTATTCAAATCCTACAATAATTTTCAGTAAATATTTTGCACCGAGAAGCTATTATACATTTAATTTTACTTCTGAGACCAGTGAAATATATGCCAATTTTATTAGAAAGGTGCATGTATAATTATCCAATAGCATGATATTATCTGCAACAAAAACTAAAGGGCATGAAAGAAAAGAAGAAAACATTAATGCTGTGGTTCTTAGAGTTCCATTAGAGTTACACGTTCATTGTCCACTGAAAGTTGTATTTCTCTATTGAAGTGTAAAAGAGAAACTCTCATAAATTATGTCAGAAACAAAGAAAGGCACCACCCAAATATGTGGGACAATTAATTTAATAATGTTATTACCGGGACTTGAAAAAAGCAATCATATGTAATGGGTGGGGAAAAAAATACTTTTTAATCGCGCTTCTATAGTTCGACAATGCTGACTATTCAGAGTTTTGCCTGACAGGGTGAGCTACCATAAATTCCTTGAAGTCCTAGTTATTACTGAAGCCAAATGTGTGTCTCTTGTCAAGAGTCCATTTTATTTATACTTGTTAAGACATCATTCATAGACTAGTTACCGCTTTCAGTTTTGATACTACATACACTGAAATTAATTTATTATTATTCGTCCTATTTATACATTTATATTGAATGATTCGGTCTACCTTCATAACACATCTCATCAACAATACTCGATAAGAGTTGAATTAGCTTCCATGCTGCGTTGTATTTATTTTGTCATGTTCCTATAGCAGGAATATTAAATAGGAATTCCTTAAAACAGATTTATATTCACTCCTATGCCTTTATATAGAATACCAGTACATATACTGTATTTCTTAAGATTTGGTTACTTTATAAACAGTATGTTAGTGCAAGAACTCTTTTTTTCATATTTAATAATTCTGGCATGTGTCAATAAATATGCTTGAGACCTCTGTTTCTCTGAATTACTTTTTACTAATTGGAAACATATTCCAAATTTATATTTTAAAAAAGTATTAAAATAGCCTCACAATTTAGAGCATAACAATTCCCGAAATAATCATCCTACATTAAATTATTAAGATAAAAATGATTCAATCTATCGCTTGTAACAATACCTTTATGGTCCTAATAAATTAAGAAATAATTTACATCCAACAGATTTATTTTAAAATGGCCTGCAGTTATTATTTTGAATTTTATTCTACCTTAATAAATTGAGTTAAGGTACAATAAAATTTCATCAAGTTTCAAACAAAGTAATTCCATCTTTCCAACAGGGGGACAATAAATACTTAAAGTAATGCTAAACTCGAAAAACTTATTGATGCAACTTAATTTCATATTCTATACCACTAACACCAAAAAAAAGTGTCCTATTATTCATACTGATACAAGATGAATAGTTTCTTAGTGTTTGTCCATTCCACTTTTTTTATTGTCCTTCCCATTTCTATTTCTCTCATATTTAGTAGGTACTTCACATGTAGTATATGTTTATTTTAATACATATAATAACCATGAAGATATTTGGATATGTCTTACAAAATTCTTGCTGAAGACCATTGTGGTAATATTCTGCCGCATCTGTAGTTTGTACATTTCGAAATTTTCGTGCTTCAGCCCAGAATTCAGGCGGGGGGAGGGGAGGTTGATGTGCCAATGTAGTTTTCCAGAATATAATAATATTCAAAACATTCTCTAATAGGAGGGGCCTCTGATATTAGCTCTGCAAAAAATCTGATATCGGTACTTCTGTTGCTGGTAAATAAGAAAGAACGAAATATAAACATTTTTAACCACTTTCGAATTTCAGGTGCTTTGTGTCTCAGCTGCTGGTTTGATATACTGTTTGTTTCCTTTAATTTTCCAGAGAAAAAACTGTCCTAAGCGAAATTTACACTCTGTAATTTTAACACTGGGAACATTTATTTTGGGAGCATTGTGTGATGCTATTTCATAATATAACAAGAGCTTTGAAATGATTAACTGCTAACTACTTACCTGGGTGAAGCGGTTCCTGTGATTTCTGAAGTGAAAACCGTTCAATTTATAAGGAATTTTTTTGTGGAGATGCATTTGATTGTATATGCAAGGTGTAAAAGTGCCTAAACTAACTGACCCCAGTGCTGTCATGGAGACCACACGAGGCCATATATCGTATGGAACCTACAATTTTTTTTAATTAATCGTATGGGGAAATGAAAATTTTGTCTGTAAGGAGCCATACGGCATATGGGTGCCTAAGTTTTGTACGTGGAGATCTATACAGATCTTAGATGATCTCTTCCTGTTCCTACTGTACCTACCGCCTATTTTGTTTGATGTTCATAAACAAAAATTATCCACCTCTTCAGCACTGGAATCCAGAATTATATAAAATAATGGTTGAAAAACAAGAAGTGCTGCAAATATACACTCCAAGATTCATCGAGACAAGTGTGCATCTATGGTGGTGCTACATGGTGTATTCTTTAAATCAAACTTGTACAATTAAATTGTAAAGCAAAACAATTTCTTTACTTCTTCTTTAATATTAAAAAAAAAATTAAATGACAATTGGAGAAATAGAGAGGAGAGTAAAATATATTTCAAGGGAGAAAACAAGGGGTGGGGTGTATCACCAAGAAAAAATTACCATGACAGCACTGACCAAACCTAACCTGTTACAGACTCTTGTATGTAAGGTGAATAAGCTGAGTATGAAGGAAACTACCTCAGCGCTAATTTAACTCTTATAGATGAACTATATAAAGAACTTCAAGTGTCAATATTGTCTCAAAGGTTTCTGTGTAACAAACTTCATTTAGAAATGCCCATCTGCGATTATGTTAACTGTAGAAGAAGGAAGAAATATTGTCGTCATATGAAGTTACTCAAATTTCCAATTAAGGACAAGGAAAGGTTACAAAAGTTATTTTTGATTTCACCCTTATAAATTGAACGATTTTCACTTCAGAAATCACCGTAACTACCTCAGCACTAGTTTCAGTAATTTAAGGACCAGTATAAAGTAAATTTGATTAAAGTGAGAAAGAAATTCGTAAGGGAGGCGGTCAGGAGGGATTGAGGTTGTCTACTAATTCGTTGCAAACAACTATTATAGGCTATTTCATTTGACTAACGATGATTTGTAGAGAGCAAAATACCTACAGTAGGGTAAAGAATCTAAATCAGTACGTTTGAGAACGGATATAAAAGTGTCAGGAAAATAACAGAATTACCGTATATTGCAATTAACTCTGCATTGGCAGAGAAACCGCACAAGGGTATCGTAAATCTGCTGAAAATTAGAAAATTGTGTAAAAAAATGCATTCAGAGCGAATTTTCCAGCCTGACAATATCTCGCCCACGTTATGGACATAATTCAATACCGTAAGACTGATATAAAACGAATACTAGAACAATTTGTTAACCAAAGACGATGTTCAGTAGTTATTTAACAACATACAGGGCAAATAAAAACACAAACGCATATTCTAGCAATAGTTCAGATGAAAAGAAAATGATTAGTACGACCGCTTATTCGTAAAAAGAACACTGCCGGCTGTGTAGCCTACATGAAGCAATATATCAGGTCTACGTTATGAACACGTTGAATTTAATGTGGACGAGAAACGTACAGTTATTATTTATCTGCTTCCATATCGCATCATATAATACACCTGTAAAATGAAAACATATAGGCCTAGAAAAGAGGAAACATGTTTGGGGATAGGGAGTTGTAATTCTTCCCCTTTCGGATAAATTTCAGAAGAGGGATACCCGCTTTTCCTTCATATTCAAAAATTGTAATCTTGTTCACACAAAATAAATTAGTGCCTTTTCGTGAGCATCATGATGTGCATTCAACAAACGCAGACAAATCTGCTCTTTTTAGTATTTTGTGATAATTGTTGCTAGGGAGGTATTGTATACTGAAAATTAAAAACAATCAGATTTCGTACATCAAATGATGACAGATTATATATTGAACGCAAACAACATTATATCAGCCATGTACCAAAATGTCATCTATGTGTGTTGATGAATTTGGGTAAAGCAAACTTCTGTATACTACAATTTAACGACACATTAAAGTCTTATTGTAACATAACCTCACATTACAATGAGAAAGAAATTTGGAGGTGGCATGACGTAAAAAAGTCATCCCACAGTCGTATTACTCTATGTACTGTTCAGGTACTCTGCCATCTAGTGTTTGTTATTGCAAGCTCATTTCTCGACACTAGCGACGCAAAGCGTCCGTTATTTTCCAGTTGCGTCTAAATTTAATATAAGCTTGATCAATCTGTTTTATATATGATCTAGGATTTTACTTGCATGTGATTACGTCGTGCTTGTCTATAAATATTTCAGATGTCCAGGAAGCCAGTTTTAGTTTGAACCTGGCCAGTCACCATAACAATACTGTTATCCTAAATTATTTGTTATAAACTTTTTAAAATATAATTTTAAATAAATATAACTACAGAAAACAAGCTAAGAATGTAAATTATGCAAATAGGCCTAAAATAAAATGTAAACAGAAGAAACTATTGACATACCTATTATAATAAAAGTATGAGGATGTAAATACAGTTACGCAAAGTAAAAAAATCTATGAAAAAATGAAAAAACATACCTTCAACATAATATGTAACAAAACGCAACATTATCTATTAAGAACATGTATGTGTCAATTAGCGTAAACTCAGTGAACTTTAAATCCTCTAAAAAAATACGAAGTGAAAAGAAACATGTTTATACCTAATTTATTACAAAATAAATAATATTAATAAACAAACCTTGAAAACAAACAAAGCGATTATATGCATCTACAAATTATAGGTAGTTCTGACGTATAGCAGGCATTCCGAATCTTCAGCAAAACTGCAACATTTATGGGATCACAAAACAGCTGTCTACAATGAATTTGAAAACCAACGGCGTAACTTTATTGATATAGCAGGCGAGACCCAACAATTTGACTAGAATTCTGATACACACAAACCACAAATAAGACTATAAAAATGTAGTTATACAATATTTAGTAGAATAGTCAATTACTTTGTCATCAATAACCGTGAAAATTCCCAAAGACTGCAACCATTTTATTTCCATTTATTGTCTTGTCTTTTATCACCAACGCGCATTTAGTTTATAATACATCAACAATTAACGTTTGGTACGACCGCGAACATAATTCCATCGACTTTGTCATCAATAACCGTGAAAATTCCCAAAGACTGCAACCATTTTATTTCCATTTATTTGTCTTGTCTTTTATCACCAACGCGCATTTAGTTTATAATACATCAACAATTAACGTTTGGTACGACCGCGAACATAATTCCATCGACACACACTTATATTGTAACATTAATTTACATTGAAAATCGGCATTAGCACAAACACGTGTCCTGTATGGTCGGCCTCCGGGTGACAATTACAGTGTTGCCGACGTATGGCTCCGGCTTGTAACTAAAGAAGGCTCTGGTGTAGCACAAGCGCTTCCGTGCGTTTTTTTAAGCGCTTCATGCCTTTGCTGCAGCAAAATGAGGCTTTCCGTGCGTTTTTTTTAAAGCAAGACGTAAAGCGCTGCAGCAAGACCGTTCTTTTATTACATTTGCTTCACCGGCGCTGCAGCAAATCAAAACTTCGCTTTACGAGTTTGCTGCACAATCCATCATGGCGGAATGTGTGTTTTGGTCTTTTGCAACGTTTATTATTGTCAAAATCGTCTAGTAATAATAATTCCATATCATTATCATGGAAGTCGAAATTATTTAACATGTTTGGTTCTTTTAGGGTTAAATGTATTACGGCAGAAATAGAAGCCAATATTAATTGTCCACCATTTTGCAGTCATTTGCCCTACTTACGTTTTTTTTTTTTCGACCCTCATTTTGCTGCAGCAAAGGCATGAAGCGCTTTAAAAAAACGCACGGTTTCCACACGGCAAATGACAAGTGCGTTTGTAACTTCTGTGATTCCCATTGCGGCAAATACCACGTTCTGAACTGTAGCAGATGCAGCAAAACAGTGACGCAACTCAGCGCTGAAAACTGAATTATCATCTATGCACACTTGTGCGCACTCTATTATTATGCAATCTCGTGTTCGTTTACGGGGGGATAGGTGGCAATCCTGGCGGTTGTTCTCTTCAAAGTGCTGCCGATTTTATCATAGGGGCAAAGAGTTTGTAATATTACAAACTCTTTGCATAGGGATGAACTATCTGTTACATATATGATCTAGGACCGTACCCACCACGGCATCCAGCTTGCTTGCCAGCTATACGCAAGAAAACAAGCACTGTCTGAACCGGGCTGAACAAACAAATGAATAAGTAAATAAATAAATTAATTTTTAAAACACAAGAGTTATCCTTGTTATCCTTGATATTCTTGAACTTGAATGTTACTCAGAATTTCAGTGATGTCTAATGGCGAAGTGCATCAACATTGATTAAAAACGCAGTAATCATAGATTACGAAACGACGGTTAAACAGTAGTCGTGATTAAAATGTAATTTATGTGCACCATTCATAATCACCGATTACTAAAACATGGCTAGCTGACACCTCATTTAACCAAAGTAAAGTCTATGATGGTACCAACGAGTTAGATACTATAGAGAGGCTAAAGACCTCTGATAAGCGCTCCCTGCGGAGGCCAACAGTACTATGGATCGTTCCCTAAAAAACATGGCGGTCTATAGTACCGCCAGCCTCCGCAAGGAGTGCTTATCAAAGGTACACTGCAACGAGTTGGTACATGTATTATATTTTTCAGATACATCAATATTTAATTTAAACATTTCGCTATAGGTTTTGTAAAAAGCTGATTTATAAATGAAAAAGTAATAATTAAGACTTTAAAATTTCCAAAAATGTCTCATTCCCTCGGATTTAAATGAAATGTACCGTAAATCATAATATTCGTTGCTGGATAATTAAACCCTCTCAATACATGTACCATTGCCGCAAAGAATTATAAGATAAGACGGACTGAGCATAAGCGAAGTATCTGTATTAATAAGTTTGTACCATCAAGAGTTTAGTATTTGTTGTGTTTATAGGGCCTACTCCAATTTTCTTTTTATTAATGCGTAGGGCTCTTTTTGTTACCAAAGAGGAAAGTTAGCACTTGCATCACACACAGTTTGTCATTATTGTTCAAAATAATGTAAGAACAGTTTTATTCTGCAAACGCCTCTGCTTAGTTGCGAGACACGTGTGAGATCAATCCTTGTTTCAAATTATATTAGACTACACGATGTCTCCATCACGCGACAATATTTGTTTCAAACTATATTAGACTACATGATGTCTCCATCACGCGAAAAGAAGTGTACCTAGCTGTGGCGCTCCTGTTGTTTCTGATAACAATGTTAATCGTAAGTATCTTATTGTTTCAATAAATGTGGTGAGTTATGATCACGAGTAACTTTCTATTAGTGTCATTCTTTAATTATTATGTTGCATGCTAAGAGATTATTTGTAGTTTTAATAATTTCAGTTTTCAAAAGTTCTCTGTGTTAATTCCAATTTCAAATGAATTTTTCTCAATAACTTAATTACTGGATATTTTTTTAAATTTTCGCCACTACCTTTCCTATATTTTACTACTATTAGTTATATACGTCGTCTCTCTTGATATCACCTGGTGAGCACTGAATTACATAATTTCATATTAGGTTAGATTAGCTGTAAGGTAATTAAATTTGTGACGAAGTCAAAAAATTATTTATTTTTCTTCTGCCGATTAAATTCATCCGTCTTTAGGTGCTTTGCTTTGGTTGCATCGAGTATAGCTTGTTATTTAATATCTGAGATATATTTAGTGAAACTAATAAAACATAGGCCTACAGCTGTTATAAAACGTAAAGTTTTGTGTGTATTTTACTTTTTACTTATTAACATAGTCTTAATATGTAACTCAATTCACAATAATACTAACTTCATCACAGTCATTTCCTATAACATCCGAGCCACGCCCCTTTGTTTTGACTAATCGAAACATGGCGGACCAATGTTCAATTGTCTTCAACTTTCTGAGGATTTTGTCCTCTCTATAGTATCTAACTCGTTTGATGGTACATTGTTTCTACAAAATGACTAAAGGAAAGCATCCATACCGCTGCAAAGATAATAGTCAACGTCTAAAAACGACTGCGCTCACTATGTTCTACGTCGAAATGAACGTATCCTACATTTTCGCGTTGCATTTGTTTGCCTGTGGGCGCTGTTATATTTGTGAGTTCCATTTCTTCAGTACTGTTAGGTTAAAATCGTACAAAATGGAAAATTGAATCCAAAAATGATTCTATCCCAATGTTAGGTTGAAGTATCGATAGACTTAATTACTAGATTTAAATGTATTACATAAAAAATATGGACTATCCATAAAGGAAAAGGATGTAGAAGATTCGTAGGAATGTGTGTACGATCTTGGACCCCATTTACACCAGGCAATTGTGCATTATCCTAGATCCATCCATAACCTCTCTTTGTTCAGCCAGTGACATAGAGAAAGAGATACCGGTATTCGAGTATTCCCTCTTAAAATACAGAAAATAACAGTTACATAGAATCGTAATATAAGCAGCCGATCCGTAGGAGAAATATGATTGTTCTTGTGTTATTTCAAGGAATCCATTTGTAGATCTGATAAACGAAATCCCTCCTGAAATTTTCTGTCACCTAATTCCTTGTAAGAATTCTCTCTTTCCACTAAAGAACCTTCACGCTCACGCTATATCCAAGTAATTCAAGTACTGCAGAATAATAATCGTCTTCGAAATAATCACCTGTGGTTCTGGCCGCCATTTTGCTTTACTTGCTCTACTAATCGCTGGTTATCTCCTTTAACCGCTCATATTTGGCCGGTTAGAGATTACTGTGGTTAACCTCCTATTTAAGTCGTAACCGAGGCCGATCCACCGTAAAAATGCTTAATCAGGGGTTAGGTGACAATTTTAACCGATGGTTACACTAACCGACGTTGATGCACGTGGGCATAAGGAGCAGTCGCTTATAGCTACACGGTAACAGTGAATTAATTAATGGTAATCGCGCTTTGTTCCTGAGATATTTCATACATGAGAAAGTTCTTTTTTTTTCCGCATAGGTAGATAGTTCCGGACATAGACATTTGAGAGAAACACTACGCATTATTTGGAATCTCTTCGTATCTCGAAGAGCAGATATCATTATTATAGACCGAAAAAAAAATTGTGGACTCATACTCGATCCCACAGTCCATTTTGAGAACAGCGAGGAACAACCTAGAGAAGTCTGCAAAGAAAAAACGGGCAATTTATCTGCCATGCTGCAGTGATTTGGGGACCAAATATGACAACAAGATATGGGACGTTATAGAAATTATTATTGGGGTTAGAGGCACAATCCCACGGGAGTCCTTAGAAGTCTTCCGAAAAGTAAAAATTCCTGACAGCACTGGACATGATATCCCCCACTGCATTGAAGTCATCGATTTGCATAATTAATCATCATTTATGTTCTTTATAAAAAATGTAATTTGTCTTGTAGCCTAAATTGTTTCTTGCATTTCCAATACATTTCTCAATTATAGCCTACCTAACTAGGGTTTCTATTAGACAAAAAAATGAATTAAATATAAATATTTATTTAGAATTGATTAGGAGGCCAATTATTAAACCCAGGTTGGGACGGCTATCAAATATCTATTAAAACAAATTTCAGCATTAAGAAGGAATGGAGATCTATCAATTGAAGTTCCGCATGAGAAGCCATTAGTATATTATCTTAAATGATTAATTTTTCTGATTAGTCCACACTGAATTGAAAGGGGTTATATACGAGAAGGTCTATCAGGCCTCTAACGTATTATAATGAATGGATAGGAAAGCTATTTGTTCCGGCTTGTACAACAAAGTTTGAATTGAAAAAAGATCTCAGGAGCGTTCGTGCTTTCAAGCACTTTCTTACTTGCATAACGAGAGCACCAAATGTCATTAAAAGAGCATCAGGTTGAGAACGCCTGTCCTAAATAAACACATATTGACTTCTGCGTGCCGCACCACGCTCACTCAGGCGTCATTGCACGGTTGTTAAAAAAAGAAACGAAGGCTTTAATGGCCACATGCATCAACGTCAGTTAATGTAACCACCGTTAATTGTCACATAATCCCTGGTTAAGCATTTTTACGGTACAGTATATCGACCTCGGTTAAGACTTAAACATGAGGTTAACCACGGTAATCTCTAAACAGTCATAAGTTATTCGAGGAGTTGGGAACATAACCAGTGAATAGTAGTAAATAAGATGAAATGGCAGCCAGATTTACAGGTAACCATTTCGAAGACAAATATTGTATCTGCATTGCACCTTGCGTCGATGCCACTCTCGATGCATTCGTGTGTTAATGCACTTCATTTGTTAATTCATGGACCGTATTATGCTTCAAGTACAATATTAATAAAATGGAATGCGCAGACTATGTTTGTTATGTTCGCTGTTCATCCTCATTTATTTTTATTTTTAAGCGGTTGTATGCATCGCAGCATTTCCTGAAAGAAACCACCCAGTCATCTGGATTATCGTTTATTTATATTAACTTATTATTTATTATTTATTTTTCTGGCGGAGTTAAGGCCATTAGCCCTCCTCTACCACTCAACCAAAAACAAACAAAACAACAATACAATAGTTACAAAATAATATTATAAATGACAAGAAAGACAACATAATACACCAGAGGTACAAAGAATTAATACTTATCAGAGAAATAAAATGCAACCATTACATGCAAGAATTATTTAAGACAAGAAAAATTTAGATAAAAATTAATTAATTTATACAGCCCTAAGAACATTTAAAAAGATAAATGATCAGAACAAATTGAAAATTCAGTTGCACACAAATTAATTTAAAAGCAAAAAATTGAATATTTACTAAAAGCAATCATATCAGTGACTTACAATATACTATTGTTTACATACTTAACAATATACAGGAAATTCCAACAATAACGATGACATATTAATTAATAAATGAATAATTTATTTTGATGCTCCTTTATTTCAGTGACATATAATATAGAATGAACAATAAGTATGGAATATTGCCAATAACATCTTAAATTTTAATTTCACACACAAAAAAAAAAGTTTTACACAAAAGCTGTTGGAGATAGACCATACAATATGGTACCAGTGTTCGAAAAAAAGTTTGTTATTCAAGCATATAGAGTGTGACAGTAAAGTTTATTTTTTTAATAGTACCCTATATTAAAATTTACATATTCCAAATCTCCATTACATTTTACGTATGAATATGTAGAAATATTATCCATTCACCTGTTTCATGTCTTAACTATTTATTAAACTTGTTTCGTGGACTACAAACTTGAGACAAATACCGGTAAGTATGTAAAATCATGTTGAGCAGACCATAAAACTAAACTAAACATTATCACTAATCAAACTTGACAACAGATGATCAAAATGAGAACCATTCACACCCAAACAATATCCCAGTCTATCACGAAAACAATCCATTGTAGATATGCGATGGAACAGATCAGTCATGTAATTGTGAGAAAGACAATGGACTGTTTTCGTGATAGACTGGGATATTATTTGGCTGTAAATGATTCTCATTTTGAACGTCTATTGTCAAGTTTGGTTAGTGATAGTGTTTTATTTAGTTTTATGGCCTGCTCAGCATGATTTTACATTCTTAAAATCCCGACTAATGCTCAAAATAACAATCACAACAACAAAAACTTTTGGGATTCACTTTTATCTTTCTTTCCTATTTCTACATATATTGTAATTAAGTGTATTTATAATGTATACTTCAGATTTACGTTGGGATATAATCATTTTCGTTTTTTATTTTCCATTTTGTAAGATCAGCACCGAATAACAAAGGAAATAAATTCGGAAAAAAATAACAGCGCCTAAAGGCATAAAACTGCAGTGTTCGTTTGGATGTAGAATGGAGTAAACGCAGTCGATTAAAGGTAGAGGTGTTTTCCTTTTGTCACTTTGTAGAAACAGAAATCGGAGGTACGGAATCCTGTCACAAGGAAATCTTACTATGGGTGTAGCTGAAGAGGGACGCGTTGTGTAACGCATGGGGAACCAGGTGCACGCAATTGGCATGAAACTCATTTCATGGGGTGTACTTCGTTTTTTTTAATGTATTTATAGACATGTTGTAGACATTTTCAATTTTTTTTCATAAGAAAGTCACATTCAGAATTCTTGTATGTCGTAAAAGGACTAAAACCTACTAATGGACAATTAGAGACAACATTTAAAAATTCACCACTAGTTAAGATAAATAAATGTTCGGGTATTTTACTTGATACTTTTATTACCATTATTTAAAAAGTTTCACCATGTTTTGTTAGTCGACATCTTGACTGATGAAACATTAATATTCATTTTTGTCTTGTATAATGATTACGGCGTGCTGTCGTAAAAGTATAATTGAAAACATAAAATTCTAAACGTGCTAAGTATCAGTTTTTTAAATTTAATTTTATTCAATCTAACGTAGGAACATCAATATGAGAATATCATGCTAAATTATCCTTATGCAACCCAAGTGCAAGTGACTCATTTGTGCGCCAAAAGATGGTGTTGTAGAATCTCAACATGCATTTCGCAGTGTGTTTTTCATCAATATCTCAGAAAGTTGTTTTTGGCACTTAGCACATTTAGAATGTTAGGCCATCAATTATTATAATTGTGCTTAACATACATTCATAATTCAAAAATGTACCCAGGATCTTCTCTTTAACAAAAAGAGAAACATACTTGGGCTACAGCATGTAAGTTTCTAGGAATGGGTACGTGCTTTTTTGCCTTTTTCCAACAGAATTCTGAGTCAGCACATATTGCCCAATATTCTGTAGACGAACGTCATACAGAGTTCAAGGATAGAATTATCAGGAGAAATGTGTGGCCTCCCCGATCTCCCAACCGAACGTCTTGTGACTTTCATCCCTGAGGACCTTTAAAAAATAAAGCAGCTACATTGTAAAAAGTGAAGTGGTTTGTATGGAATGTGGCATTGTATGGGGCAAGAAACATGGACGTTACGACGAAGTGAAGAGAAGCGATATGAAGAAGAATGGAACGTGTGAAGTGGACAGATAGAATAAGAAATGAAGCTGTGTTGGAAAGAGTGGGTGAAGAAAGAATTATGCTGAAACTGTTCAGGAAGAGGAAAAGGTATTGGTTGGATCACTGGCCGAGAAGAAACTACCTACTGAAGGATCCACTGGAAGGAATGGTGAACGGTAGAAGAGTTCGCGGCAGAAGATAGACGACATTAAGATATATGGATCGTATGAGGAGACAAAGAGGAAGGCAGAAAATAGGAAAGACTGGAGAAAGCTGGGTTTGAGTGAAAGACCTGTACTTGAGCAGATCACTGAATGAATGAATGAATGAATGAATGAATGAATGAATGAATGAATGAATGAATGAATGAATGAATGAATGAATTGTAAAAATAATCCATATACTGTACTCCGAAAAATTGAAAGGTAGCTTCCGGCAAAACATCGTCTCCATTTCTCAACGGGGACTGCAGCGAGTGCTGAGTCACTTTTTACATAGGTGCAACAAATATTTCTCAAAAAAGAAGCAGCAGATTAGATTTGGCATCTGATTTCTTATTTTTGGTAGATAGATAATGTTTTAACTCTCTATATTTACTAAAATTTCACATTAATGGTTTGAGGAGTATTGAATTACCGATATTGGTATAATCGATAGGAAGGTTTCTGCGTAACCGGAGTCTGCGAGCGGCTCGGCCGAGAGCCGGGTCGCCACGTTGCAATATATTAACCCAGTATTTCATAAATTAGCATACCTTTAAGCCTGCATTTGGTAGATGGCAAAGATGATAGAGCCGACAGTAAGAATGATTACGAAGAACACTGCTATGATAGCCATTATACTTAGTCCACATAGGCACAAGATGATGGAGACAAACACCACCACAGCAACGACGATAATGATGATGATGATGATTCTGAAGAGTCCGCCGGCTGTCCTGCTGATCAGCGAGATTATATTCTTGAAGAAATTGAGCAAATTCGACACACCGCTACCGATACCAAGGAAGGAACTCGGCGACTCGAATTCTGCGACATGAAACAAGTAAATGAGCACTCCATTACTTCGGAAGTGCCTTCCAGTATATAACGTATTTAAACATTTTGTACCTTCACAGATTCAAAATCAAAATATGAATCAATGCTACATGAAAAAATGAAAAATTTATCGAAAAATGTTACTAATTTAAGGAGTTCGTAATAGCTGTTTTGAAGTTAAAATTACATAAATTTATGCCTTTGAGTTCATATCCTCACAGTTGATCTGAAATTATGTCAGTTGCATTTCGTTATAATTTGTTTTAATTATATACGTTACAATTTAAAATAAAACATTCCAATTACAACAAAAATATCGACTTCATGCTACAATTAAATATTTCACTACAATCATTTTCCTGTCGTAAATCCTTGTACAGGGTGCGGCATTTAACATTTCCTATTTTTAAACCCCCATAACTTATTTAGTTTACAAGTAAATTACAAGAAATTAATCAGTTTACAACCATTATAATCTTGGAATTACAGTACATCTTATGTTTTGAACATAATGTCTTTAAGATGTCCTCCATTGGCGTCAATGCATTGTTGCAATCTTCCCTGCACACCGGCCATTACTCGCCGCAATGTTTCAGGTGTAACATCAGCAATTTCTTCACGAATCGCGGTTTTAAGGTCCTCGATGTCATGAAGGATACGACCGCAGACCTTACTCTTAAGATACCCCCACAAAAAGAAGTCTGGTGCAGTGAGATCAGGGGAAACAGAGGGCCGCTGAATGTCACCTAATCTGGAGGTAAGTCTCCCAGGGAAAGCAGCACGAAGTGTGTTCATTGAAACACGTGCTGTATGGGATGTGGCTCCATCCTGTTGAAACCACAGGCGCTGAATGTTCCAGTTACGGCGTCTCAACTCAGGCAGGAAAAAAGTTGTCAACATTATGTTGTAACGCTCAGAGTTCACAGTCACCGCAGCTCCATTATCGTCCTCGAAAAAGTAAGGACAATGATACCCTCTGCACACCAGACTACGACCTTAGGACTGTGTAGTGGTCGTTCAAAGATTTCACGTGGATTTTGTGGGGCCCAATAACGAAAGTTCTGCTTGTTTACATAACCATTGAGACAGAAATTTGCTTCGTCACTCATTATCAGGCAGCTGTGAAAGTCATAGTGAGTGTTAAACAATTGCAGCATTCTCTGAAAACATTGGACGCGCAGAGCTTTGTTTACTACTGTTAATTTTTGTGCGACCTGGAGTTTATATGGATGGAAGTACAAATCATTGTGTAATATTCTTCGCACACTTCTGTCCGACAAATTCATGATCCGGGAATGACGCCGCACGGAACGATACGGACTTCTCTGCAGAGCCGTTCTCACACGTTCGACATTATCAGGAGTCCGCGCCGTTTTCTGACGAACTCGAGCTTTGTTTTGAACCGATCCCGTTTCACGCCACTGACGCACCCACACACTGATTATTTTTCGTGATGGTGCAACTCCACGTTGATTATCACCAAAAATCCGCCTAAACTCGCGCTGGACAGCAACAATTGACTTGGTTGAAACAAACTGTTCAACACAGAAAATGCGCTGTTGCACCGGCCAACGTTCCATGGTAAACTAAAGGCTTTGCTACACTGAATCCCTGTGTTGGGATGTGGCTAACTAAATCCAAGGCTTTCCTACACCGAATCCCTGTGTTTGCAAACATGTTTTACCAATAATGTGAACAGAATCGCCAACTTAAAATGGGAAACGTTAAATGCCGCACCCTGTATTATCGACTCGTTGAATAGGTTAACATGCGGCAAGTAAGCGGTCTCAGAGACTTCTTTGCTCCCCAACCCACTCTGATTCTGATTGTTGTTATCAGTGCTCGTTGGTGTCACGTTTCATTCTCATTGCCAGGAGAGAGAAAATCAGTGGCGTAGCGTCAATGTAAGCTAAAAAGCTCAGCTTCCCCAGTTAATAATAATTTCATAACAAACCTGCAGTTTTTATGAACAAAATTATTTATTAATTTTAATACAATTTATATTTAGCGTTAAATATTGTGATGCGGCAGCTTAGGATGATTTGTGATGCAGCAGTAAACATGAAGCCTGCACACACCAGCTTCCAATCCCCTCATTCTTCTGTGTAACCCACCCCGCAGATTTTCCATCTCTTTCTAACAAAACTACCCTGGTCGCAAGGCTCGCAAGAAGCTAGCTTTAACATTGAAAAGAATTTAGTTTCCGAGTTATCCCTTTCGTGAGTTGTGTTTAGTTGAAGTGTTAGTGTGCATTGTGGCTGATATAATAAATAATGAGTGAAATAACAGTTTCTGACACCAATTTACTTGAGTGTTTAAGACAATTACATTTTCAAGACTGACTTACGAACAAAAGTGTGATTTAAAAAACGGCCGACTCCCTTGCTATCAGTGAAGGACACAACCAAGACAGACGCATGCTTACGTAATAATTACTAATACTGTATTTATTGACCGTTAATATTGTGATTTCTCTAAAATATATGACAGGGAGTGAGCTAATGTTAAATTACAAATATACGTGTCTATTTGTCAGAGATATGTGTAAACCATGAAATCATAATTTACTACGTATTATTTGAGGTCATGTCTTATTGGTTTTACTTACGAGGTTCCAACCAATCTTCGGACTGCTGACATTGACTACTATTTTAAGACTATATTTTTGCAATACGTTTTCTCATATGTACAGCAGTGGCAAAAAAACTGGACCGACCCTTGTAGCTGATTTCAGAGCATTGTTCACTCCAAAGCACGATAGACTGGTAACTAAGACTCGTGGTTCGAATCCTGCCTGGGAAGGAAACTTTTTTTTTTTCCTTATTCAAATTTATTCCCAATACTTTTCGATTGCTGGTAAAATTCATGTTCTGGGAATAATAAGTTAATTAAGTTGTAAAATATCGCTGCAATCGAAAAGTATTGGGAATAAATTTGAATAAGGAGCAAAAAAAAAAAAAAAAAAAAAAAAGTTCTCTTCCCAGGCAGGACTCGAACCACGAAAGTCTTAGTTACCAGTCTATCGTGCTCTGAGTGAACAAGGCTCTGAAATCAGCTACAAGGGTCGGTCCGGTTTTTTTTTGCCACTCCTGTACATGGAAGACAAATTGAGTTAGCTTCCCCTGCTCAAAATTTCATGCTACGCCATTGGAGAAAATAAGTACCTACGTAGGTAATTCGATAAACAGATTAATCATCAATTCAGTCCAAGATTATGTAAGAGAATTCTATAAGGAATTATATAACAATTACATATATTATGTAAAAATTTCCAAATTTGAAAATCATTACAATAAAATATTTAAAGTATTTTAAAGAGATATTATTAAATCGAACTCATAACCCACATTTCTCCGAATATTTGAAAAATATTTTCTCTTCTTTTTTTCTCTATTATCTGTCAATTATTTATATACCGTATTTATTTAAAAACCAGGATTGCTAACACGCCCGAACATGAACTCTGCTCTTAAGGGAGTGTGCTAGAAAGTTGTAATACATTGTAATTTACTTTATTTACGTTTTAGTTTAAGATGTAATAGCTTAAAGAAATTATCATTGTGTATATTTTCTAGTAAATGAACTATTATTATCAATTTTATTATTATTATTATTATTATTATTATTATTATTGTTATTATTATTATTAATATCTTGGAGCAACAGTAACAAATATAAATGACACTCGGAAGGAAATTAAACGCAGAATAAATATGGGAAATGCCTGTTATTCGGTTGAGAAGCTTTTGTCATCTAGTCTGCTGTCAAAAAATCTGGAAGTCACAATTTATAAAACAGTTATATTATCGGTTGTTCTGTATGGTTGTGAAACTTGTTCTTAAAATGATTACTAGTCTGTGTAGCTCTACTGATGAATTGTATATAGACCTACTGTAAATTGAATGGTAATATGTATAGCTCAACTGATGAATTGTTTATGATTATAAATTGAATTAATCTACTTGATATCAATTGCACAAATTTGTATAGCTTAATGAAAGTATGCTACTTTGTATTGTATATATTTGTATAGTTTTGGCCGATGAATTGTATATGCTTTAAATTGAATAGTAATCTATATAGCTCTACTGATAAATTGTTTGTGTTTGTAATTTGAAGTAGTTTGCATGATATGTATTATCAATTTCTGTATATCACAACTGGTTGAATTGTTTATGCCTTAAATTTAATTAAATTGCTTTGTATTATACATATAGCTCAACTTATGAATGATCGTTTGCGTTTGTAAATTTAATAATCTGATTGGCTATGTATTGTATACTTTTAGTAGAGCCATCGATGTAGCTCAGTCGGCAGACTCGCTGGGCTGCTGATCCGGAGCTGCGTTCGGGCTTGGGTTGGATCCCCCTTTGGACTTTGGTTTCTTCGGAGGTTTTCCCCAGCCGTGGGACTGAAGCCGGATGGTCTATGGCGAGCCCTTGGCATCAACCCCTTTGATTTGATTACCTGGTTGGGTTTTTCCGAGGTTTCCCCCACCAATAGGCAAATGCCGGGTAATATTTTGGCGAATCCTCGGACCTCATCTCATCTCACTACATCTCGCCAAAATGTAAAAAAAAAATTGTACAAAATTGTAAAAATTGTAGAAAATTACTAAATTGTAAAACTATAAAAATTTGTAAAAATTGTAATTGTAATATTGTAAAATGTTGACATGTTCCACATCTTAAAGCTTCATTGCTCATGTAAGATCTATGGAATAAAATAAATGAATGAATGAATGAATGAATGAATGAATATTCGTACTTTGAGAGAGGAACAGAGATTAAATGTGCTTGAGAATAAGGTTCTTAGGAAAATATTTGGGGCTGAAAGGGATGAAGTTACAGGAGAATGGAGAGGGTTACACAACGCAGAACTTCACGTATTGTATTCTTCACCTGACATAATTAGGAACATTAAATCCAGACGTTTGAGATGGGCAGGGCATGTAGCACGTATGAGCGAATCCAGAAATGCATGTAGAGTGTTAGTTGGGAGGCCGGAGTGAAAAAGACCTTTAGGGAGGCCGAGACGTAGATGGGAAGATAATATAAAAATGGATTTGAGGGAGGTGGGATTTGATGATAGAGAATGGATTAATCTTGCTCAGGATAGGGACCAATGGCGGGCTTATGTGAGGGCGGCAATGAACCTCCGGGTTCCTTAAAAGCCAGTAGGTAAGTAAGTAAAACAGTTATATTACCGATTGTTCAATTTTATGCCACTTAATTATTATTTATGATTCCATAAAACTTGATCACCACGATTTTCATCGTTTTTACATTACTACTTCAAGAATTTGATAAAGATTATTAATTTTAAAACCTGCAAATTAGTTCAACGTTATTAGAAACAGGTTTTGTGCGCAAAGGAAAATCACCTGGTCCCCATCAATCTGGACACAGTGCTGCCAAGACTTTGGATAGGACGTACATATATACTATGCAAAAATGCTGTTGCCCCCAAGGTCACCGGACCTCACACCGTATTATTTCTTCTTGTGGGGTTACATCAAAGACAGAGTATTCGTTCCACCGATGTCGCGTAATGTCCCAGATCTAAGGGAGCGTATCATCGCAGCTGTTGACACTATCGACAAGCCATGTTGATGCGAGTGTGGCAAAAACTAGACCATACATGGGCACAATTTTCGGTTACGTGAGGCACTCGATTTGAAATAGTTTGTTTACTAGGAGAGGAGACTGCAGAGTAGGTTGGGAAATATAAACTGCTGTGACCTGCGTCACCTTATCGTAATCGCTAAGGCGGTCAGTGGCGAATTATTAGGAAAGCGCTTGGTTAACGTGAGAAACTCGAAAACTTTCATTCAATTTGGCAAATTAATTCGGCAGCTTTAATCATAAACCTCTTTACTATTTCTCCATCATTGAATTGATTTAAATCACAAGCGAGAAATTGCGTAACTAGCCAATAATATTCCAGCGAGAAATTGCGTAACTAGCCAATAATATTCCATCACGTTGTCTACGTTTATTTTCTTGAATATTCTGGCGTTTCTCAAGATTATTTAATAGATTTGCACGTTCTCGACCTAAAATAATTTCAGAAAATCATATTTCGTTTTCTACGCACATTTGATATTTTTTTATACATTTCTTTTGGAAATAATACGTACAAACAACATTTAATTCCTCGTACCTTTTAATGCAGCGTGTTTAAGGTATAATGTCGTATTTAGTATACTATGCAAATATTAAGATCATAAATTTTCTTCGGAATAGTACGAAAAATAACATTTAATTTGTCTTAACTTCTAATTCAGCATGTTTTTTTTTATGAATGAGGAGTAATGTCGTTGTATATTAAATCTATTAATGCCTAATAGGATTTTCGAGCATAACAAACATCGTATGTTCTCCCCTTCTAAACAGCAAAAAAACTCTTCCTTCCATTGCTCAGGAAATAATAGTTTTCTAACGCGTACACACTGCTTTGATAATGCCATTATGCCACCACTGATATTGCTTATGAAACTGATATAGAACCTGCCCACGCCTAGAAGCTGCATGAGGGAGGAACGGGGACTGTGAAGATGATGTCACTCAGAGCGATAAGCTCTGTGAAGGTCAGTGAGGCATTATTTCTCAAGTGAGGCACGATGCCTATCTGTGAACTAGACTATCTCGTGGATATTTGCCGTGTCAGTCGTGATACAAGAATTCGCCATTTGTACTCACTTACAAATGGCTTTCAAGGAACCCGAAGGATCATTGCCGCCCTCACAAAAGCCCGCCATCGGTCCCTATCCTGTGCAGGATAATCCAGTCTCTATCATCATATCCCACCTCCCTCAAATCCATTTTAATATTATCTTCCCATCTACGTCACGGCCTCCCTAAAGGTCTTTTTCCCTCCGGTCTCCCAACTAACACTCTATATGCATTTCTGGATTCGCCCATACGTGCTACATGCCCTGCCCATCTCAAACGTCTGGAGTTAATGTTCCTAATTATGTTAGGTGAAGAATACAATGCGTGCAGTTCTGTGTTGTGTAACTTTCTCCATTCTCCTGTAACTTCATCCCGCTTAACCCCAAATATTTTCCTAAGCACCTTATTCTCAAACACCCTTAACCTATGTTCTTCTCTCAAAGTGAGAGTCCAAGTTTCACAACTATACAGAACAACCGGTAATATAACTGTTTTATAAATTCTAACTTTCAGATTTTTTGATAAAAAGCTTCTCAACCGAATAATAACACGCATTTCCTATATTTATTCTGCGTTCAATTTCCTCCCGAGTGTCATTTATATTTGTTACTGTTGCTCCAAGATATTTGAATTTTTCCACCCCTTCGAAGGATAAATCTCCAATTTTTATATTTCCATTTCGTACTATATTCTGGTCACGAGAAATAATCATATACTTTGTCTTTTCGGGATTTACTTCCAAACCGATCGCTTTACTTGCTTCAAGTAAAATTTCCGTGTTTTCCCTAATCGTTTGTGGATTTTCTCCTAACATATTCACGTCATCCGCATAGACAAGAAGCTGATGTAACCCGTTCAATTCCAAACCCTGTCTGTTATCCTGAGCTTTCCTAATGGCATATTCTAAAGCGAAGTTGAAAAGTAAAGGTGATAGTGCATCTCCCTGCTTTAGCCCGCAGTGAATTGAAAAGCATAAGATAGAAACTGACCTATACGGACTCTGCTGTATGTTTCACTGAAACACATTTTAATTAATCGAACTAGTTTTTTGGGAATACCAAATTCAATAAGAATATCATATAATACTTCCCTCTTAACCGAGTCATATGCCTTTTTGAAATCTATGAATAACTGATGTACTGTACCCTTATACTCCCATTTTTTCTCCATTATCTGTCGAATACAAAAAATCTGATCAATAGTCGATCTATTACGCCTAAAACCGCACTGATGATCCCCAATAATTTCGTCTACGTACGGAGTTAATCTTCTCAAAAGAATATTGGACAAAATTTTGTACGACGTCAACAAAAGTGATATTCCTCGAAAGTTACCACAGTTGGTTTTGTCCTCCTTCTTAAAAATAGGTACAATTATGGACTCCTTCCATTGTTCTGGTACAATTTCCTTTTCCCAAATAGCAAGTACAGGGACATCACTTTATTTTTACTTGCATTTTTATTGTACCTGCTTTTCTGAATATACTTGACTCTCACCCCTTTCACTAATGTCCTTGCTAACGTCAGCCACACAAACTTACGGCCGCTGTTGCTAGCAGTGAAGTAACCAGTACAGAGTACAGTGTGTTTCAGAAATATGTTGCATTTTCTATAGAAGAAAGAACTTATATTATTGAACTTTATTTTCACACAGGTATGGTGTGCTAAGTCCACACGGATAAATTCAGTTATGCTACACAAGTGAAGATTAGAGTTACCGAAAGTACGGTACCCGACAATATGGTACGGTATTTAACATCATTAATAAATTTAAACTAGAGTTTTGTTTTACTGTTTGTAGTTATGAAGGACGATGGTGGAAACTGGAATTAAAATATAAACGAATGTGAAGAACAGTTTTTTTTCACGCTTTTCTTATTATATCATTATGGAATATTTTCGTAGAAATGTCATTAATCTGATAGGTAAATTTAGAGCAACAGGGTGTAAAGAAAGGAAGAAAAGTGTAAGATAACCAACAAAGGTGACAGAAGATGCTGTAGAAGATGCTAGAGAAAGGATGCAGCGAAGTCCTAATAAGTCGGTCAAGAAGTTAGCTGTAGAAATTGGGGTTTCTTACGGAAGTGCTCACAAAATTCTCACAAGTAAATTAGGTTGGTAATATAATGAATAAAGTAGATAAAGTAGACATTACATAATGAATATAACCGTCTGAAGAGTTGACTTTGTGAAAAAAAATATATTGTTACTACTCTATTGTATTTTGAAAAATATAGTAAAAGTAATGATAAAACTGAAAATCGTAATAGGCTACTGCATTTCCCTGTAACATAAATGGATACACTACTTTTCTCTCCTCCTATACCTAGTAAAATGATTTGTTTACATATTGCACTAGTAAGACCAAACTCCTGTAATGTAACGCAGTGTTTCCGAGTATAGCTAGGTTAATGTTAAAAATGTTGGTAAAAATAAAGTGATGTCCCTGTACAAGTTTATAAATTTCGCTATGTAGGTGTCAAAAAACTGTTAGCATTCCTCGTTCGTTCTGAACTTCATTAACGTAAGTTCAATAGTTTAGGCCTAGTTGTAATAAAGTGCTATAATCCCCCAAATCTTCATTAAACACGGTGTATATAGGAAGTGACGCTTCAAACAAACCTACCTCTCTGAACGTAATTACTGGCTTCCGTTACCGCGTCGATAATCTTAGAAGAGTTCTGTGCCATTTCTGCAAATCCATCCACAATCTGGAAACAATTTTATTACATGCAATTTATCAGTAACAATTAGAGATGACCGATATTTCACAAACCGATATTTTGTCACAGGTATTTTTTTTTTTGTCACAGATAAACCTGTGACTGAAGACGCGAAATATCTGTGACAAAATATCGCTATCGAAATCTGCTCCGTATTCAGTACTCTGTGACTGATATTTTCTCCTCTACGTCGTGGGTTTGCGCATGCGCATGATACAATAACAGCAATCGGGCGGTAGTTTCTCCATCTTATTATAAATGATGTAGTTATTACACGATTTAAATAATAACACCATTGGTTACCAGTACTTAATCTTGTGTAAAATCCTGTCTGAACAACTGTTTTGTTTTGTAATTATTTTCCAATGTTTTTTCCGAGTACTTACGTTTCATTAATTTTTATTCTATGACTCAATATTATAATGTTAATCCACGACTTAAAATAATTTATCCATTATATTATATACAATAAAAAGGACCAATTTTTAAAACGATTAGGATAATCATATAACCTCAATTTCTCCATACCAAACTACATTTAAAAATGATCAACTGGTTCAATATCTACATATAATATAACCTCTTTAACTTTTGATATGTTACTGTTCAGTTAGGTAAGTACTTATTTGTTAATGGTACATGTACATAATTTCTTTGTTGGATTTTCCCATATAAATCACTGATGAGTGGTGTGTATAGAGAAATCGTATTCATATTTCACTGCTCTTCAATAGTTCCTGCTAATTTTTATCGGTGTGACAAAATATCGGTGTAATTCATGCTGCGTATCGATATAAAATATCGGTGTGACAAAATCACCGATAGAAGTCACAGATATTTAATTGTCACAGTCACAGTTGTCACAGATACTTGAAAATATCGTTTAAGCTCATCTCTAGTAACAATAAAACTGATACCTTGTACAGTAGTGGCAAAAAAAAAAAACGGACCGACCTTTGTAGCTGATTTCAGAGTCACAGATTCAAATTTTGATAGTCACAAAACACATCCATCTTGTATAATTAATTGTAACAATGAAATTTATTGCATTTGTTCGATTCTTACCGTCTTGGTACTGAGCATAAATCATACAGATTTATTCCATATTCGCTTTCTGCTACATTGAATGGTTACTAAGGTGGGTGTTCCTGTTATGGCCATATTCCTAATATGGCCACCCCCCTATTGTGAGTTAGTTAACCAAAAAATCCGCTAAATTGCAGCAGGATCCAGTGAAAAGGGCATCCTGGTATGTTACTTGACCGTTTTCCATCCAGTCAGGTTGAGCAATATGACGTCAGTTCCCTGTTTTGCGATTTTCATGTGACCTCTTCCTATTTTTCTCTGGTATGTCTCCTTCATTTTATGCATGTTGTTCAAAGACTTGTTCATGAAAACCATAGTACTCCATTCAGTTTTTAATATTCTGTTGATTGGTGTTGTCGTTGATGGCGTATCTTTTACGAGTTGTTCATAATCAAACGATTTTCGTGAAAGCTTACCTGCTCCTGATATGGCCATATCAAATGCACCATGGCCAGATCAAGTTCATTTCACTTTTATTTTTTTCATCTGACAAATTTACATGCCTTAGGCCTATAGCTGGGGTTACGCAAAAATTGTGTATTTTAAGAAAAACAACTTTTTTTTATGGAAAAACCTGTTTTGAGTACACTTTTTAATTATAAAAAAGATTATTGAGTGTCATGTTTATTCATTTTATAACAAAATTATTTAATTTTAGCACAACTGCGCTATCAAACTGAAAACAATCACGATTTGTAGAACATGGAACAAGGGTGGCCATATCATGTGCACATGTTCCTGATATGGCCACTAGGTAGACTTTTGGAATTTGGGACTTTTTGGACAATTAAAGCTATTTTTATGGGGAAAGGAAATTGTTTTAAGAAAGTTCATTAGACTGAGAACGAGTAAGAAAAAAGTGGTTTATATTTTTTTTAAAGGCGGCTAGAAAAATTCTCAAACCTTAGCATGGCATATCACGGACACCAACCTTATTTACAGAGATATCATTACTTTGGAATTTTCCATATGAATAATATCTGCAGTCCTATCTTACATATGTGTTGAAAGTCACTTCGACGGTTCTTAAATAAGTGTCCTGGGTGATAGGCTGCTGACATGGTTGAAGGCTAGTCGCTGATAACAATTTACGCCAAAAGGCTTCGAAGATTATGTTGCCATGCATGTTTTTTTCAGAAGAACAAGGTCGCAAAATGTAGTGATTACAATATGTTTCCGTTATGCATTAGAGTTATACAAGTAAGTTCCCATTTGGTCTGATTGATTGGTTTCTTCCGAGGCTTTCCCCAGCCGAGGGACTTATGCCGGGTGGCTATGGCGAGTTCTCGGCCTCACTTCACTTCACCCCCGTTTGGTCTGATTACCTGGTTGGGTTTCTTCCGAGGTTTTCCTCACCCATAAGGCAAATGCCAGGTAATCTGTTGGCGATTCCTCGGCCTCACCTCATCTCACTACATCTCGCCAGAAAATAGTAAAAAATTGAAATTGAAATTGTAAAAAAAATTGTAAAAATTGTAATTGTAATCTTGTAAAAATTTTGACTTGTTCCACATCTTAAAGCTTCATTGCTATACTTGTTTTTTTGAAAGATGGTACATGACAGGAGCGTTGCGATCGGAAAAACAATTGAATGGCACATAGCGTGGTAGGTCTGTTGCTATGGTAACGACGGTTGAGTTGCCAAACTTCCGTTCCCAAATGACGAGTGCTTATAGCTCTCTTGGCAACATTTATTGTGCACACAATGTTAATATTGGAACGTTTCGTCTTTGATTGTCTGTCGATTTTTGTATTGTTTTTTTTTTTACCTTCGCGTCAATTGTCAATGAATGTTTTAACGTCACCCATCTTAACGTCAATTGCTAACTTCTATCAGCTGGCAGCGTGGTAGTCCATATTGGCAACATAGCACTGTAGTTCCAAGCTCGGCCGCTTAACTGTCATGTTCCATCTTTCAAAAAAACAAGTATAGTGTAAGATCTACTGGGTGTTCATTTCATGACGTCACTGTTGAGAGTCAGCGATTTGAAGCGAGTTTCAGCTTTTATGTCAGAGAAGTTGCCCATTAATCAAGGCGTTCAATCTGAACTTGAGAACGTGTACGGTATAACTTGAACGTCGTAGCAACAGATGGCGGTCTGTAAAGTCTGTGTGCTACCATAACCTCTTTCGAACTGTGTTTTGCGCGGGCAAGTCGTACGCAGGGTATTTGTTATCATTGGTTGCGTACGGCAACATTCCACAATACAAATCAAATGCTCCGTGTCCATGTTGACCGTCGAAGTTAATGTCAACAAATACGTAAGTAATCGTCTTAACCCTCTCCACATATCCCGACAGTAAGAAAAAAACTCACCTCAGTACGTGTTTCCAAACAGTTCACTTTCCTGCCACTACACGCGTTACCGTACGTATCGCTAAGTACTCTTCAGAATGAACGCCGTACTTGCTAGGCAACTTCTCTGGCATATAAGTAATACACCTCTGTGGAAGTGTAGGAAGATTGAATTCTCTAGGCTCATCGACTAGCCACATGACGGAATACAGCGAGCCATGACACACTTTGAACTGGACGCGCAGTATGTAATACAATAAATGAAATGAAAATGGACAGCGAAAACAAACCACGAAAGTAAAATATATTCTATAAAATAAATTTGTCGGTTTCCAAACATTTCTCTAGCGTAAAGTAGTAGTAGTAGTAATAATAATAATAATAATAATAATAATAATAATAATAATAATAATAATAATAATAATAATAATAATAATAATGTACTTATTTATCCAGTTTTATAATGCATACACATTTTTCTGTAACACATGATTACAAAATTCAAGTTTTCCCCCTCCATTTTGTCTGTATGTATACTCATGAAATTCCACCACTATTTCGCTCTGCCATAGCTGTGTTGGTATTCTGTATCCAAGCAACAGGAGGTCTCCCTCTTTCTCTTCTTCCCTACGGTATCCATTCTAGTATTCTTTTTGATAATCTTTCATCTGTCATCCTTCTAGTGTGTCCGTTCCATTCCAATTGTTTTTGTTTAATGAAATGTAAAATTTAACTGTGAACATTCATTTGTTCAATAATAATGTTATTTATAATCTCCTATATTAGAATTCTAAAAGTTAAGTGCAAATTCTAATATTTGTTTTCTTTTCATCGCACGGTCAATTTCATTTACTTCTGTTTGTTTACTGATTCGTCTTTCTCTCACACCTACTTTGTTGTTACATTGTCATTGGAGTCAAATTTGTGTTTTAGTTTTACAAATAGTCAGATATTTTATGATAAAAGCGTATTTTAGAAAGTGCTGTATTTACCGTTGTGAACATATTGCTTATAGCACGTTCCGTTGTGCCTGCACAATCGCCCACATCTGAAAACAAAGGAAAGAGTATAGGTCCAAATATAATGAAACTTGAATTACAGTTGCAAAGCGCTCTCTGAAATGTAAAATATATGTTTATATAATATACTGTAAAATATGCCAGATGACAATATTCTTTTACAGTTATTATTATTAATATTATTATTATTATTATTATTATTATTATCACTATTATTACTATTATTATTATTATTATTATCATCATTATTATTATTATCATCATCATTATTACTATTATTATTATTATTATCATTATTATTATTATTATTATTATTATTATTATTATTATTATTACCTTTATGTTTTTGCCAACTGTTTTATTCAATAGTACATCTAACCTAAAGGAACTTCAACTTACTTTAAATCAACTTGAACTTTCGATACCGGTATTACATAAGAACAATATTGTATAATAGTACATTATGCAACGAGCCTATAATGATAGTAATTAAGACGCAAGTATGGATATTCATGAAATGAGCGCAAGCGAGTTTCATAATTTTCATACGAGCGTCTTAATTACCATTATAGGCAAGTTTCATACGACTTTTTATGCTCGACCAGATTTCTAACTTGAAATTATTCAGATGTATACATTTTATTTGTATCTGACAAGATCGGAAGTGACCTTGTTCTAGGTCGTAAATTGTGAGATGTGCGCAGACGCGAAAGTATTGATTTTTTTCCGAGGAACAATAATGTCATTGACCTTGATGTAATCCCGTTAAACTTGATATAACCTTGATTATTGAATTCGACATTGAAAAACGAGATGACAAATTGAATTTATTTGAATATTATTTACAATTAACGCTAATTATTATAGTAACAGAACATAAGCTTCTGCGACAGTATTGGATTTCCAGCCTCCGTGACTTTTCGCTAATTCTCTTTCGATTGCATATCCGAGAATAATCGATACTTGCGGTTTTATAACGGTACAAAGCTGACTTGTCATTGGCTGAACATCTGTAAGCTGAGTTGTCATTGGCTGAACACCTGTACTTTAATGAGTAGGTGTACTTTAATGACATGCATTAAAGGACTGCTACCAGGTGTATAATTACTACATTTCGGCATGTTCGAGCATAAAGTAAATAAAGCTTCATCACATTTTTCGTTTCAAGATTTCTGCTGAGCATTTCTTAAATGTTTATATATTATATAATATTATAGAACAGATTTAACTATGATTTTGAAATACATTACGTGGTTCCTTGTTGTTCTTGTTTGTTTGTGTGTAATGGCATGTATTTTTTATTTTAGTAGAGTATTTTACGACGCTTTATCAACATTTCAGGTTATTTACGTCTGAATGAGATGAAGGTGATAATGCCGGTGAAATGAGTCCGGGGTCTAGCACCTAAAGTTACCCAGCATTTGCTCATACTGGGTTGAGGGAAAACCCCGGAAAAAACCTCAACCAGGTAACTTTCCCCGGGCCACCTGGTTTCGCGGCCAGACGCGCTAACCGTTACTCCACAGGTGTGGACATTTCTGTATAATTTTATTAGTTATAAAACTTGTGCAAAATAATATCCGCACATAAGAGGAATATAAAATGAATGCTCCATTCATTAAATTTGAGATGGAGAAAGTTAACTTTACAATCCGGGTAAAATATGTTTTCATTTTCAAACAAGAAAAAAAAGCAGGCAAACTATTGTAAACAACAATATCGTAAGTCAGGCAACCTATCTGGAAAGCATATCTTGAGATATTTTACCAATGAAAAGTATTAATGCAAATCTACTAAATTGTATAAGTTCAGAGAAATTCTAAAAATTATGTTCAAAGAAACTGATATATATTTTAGGTGTAATTGGTATACAATTGAAACATTTAAAAGACTTTATGACATATGTAGCAGAAATGATCACTAATAAATTGAATAGTTTTCTGAAAATAAAGAGAAAGCATCAATTATAAAGTTTGTAATAATTTTCAAACTTAAATTATTTACTGTGTGAAGATATAAATTACTAAAACAACTGAAATATATATATATATATATATAATTTATAATATATTTATATATATATATATATATATATATATATATATATATATATATATATAATTTGAGCTGGTAATGGAAATTACGGGAAAAGGGCTGGACGGATTTTAATAAATGACCCCTCATTTTGAAGCTTGGAACTCGAAGTTTTTCGGAAAAATAGTAGTTTTCAGTGAAATGTCAATTTTTAAACATAATTTTCCTATTTTCCAAAATCCATCTGTCGTAAGTTTTGAGAACTAGCTAATAGCATTCACGGCCGACTTGATATTACCTTCTTTTTTTGTAAAGGAGAAGCGAAGCGAGCATCAAGTCGGCCGTGTTGCATTTCAGAATAAAACAAAGCACATACTACAGTAAACAATATTACACGAAGGCCATGATCTACAAGAATGCTGACAGATTTATAGCTCAAATTAAATTGGTTATTAAAAACTTAACTTACTAAAAATAATTTGCGGGTTCGATTCTATGGTGTGTAATTTTCTGGGTACAGCTGTGTATTGGATATTAAAAACTACAAAACTTGAGGTGGTTTGATGACATTATTACTATTAGAAATGAAATATTATTGTAGTTAATGCCATGATGTGACTATTTTTCATTTATTATACATATTAATACTATATTGATGATATGAAAGTGAAACGTTTTGGGGTTATTTAAGAAGATGTAGAGAATAACTTAAATTAGATTTTGATTTCTATATTTTACTGAGTGGCGGCCTATATATATAGTATATGTTACTGAAAGCTATAAAACTACGTAAGATAATAATATTATTAAAAATCAAATATTTTTATAATTATTAATCAAGTGGGGTTGGGTCTTTTTCATATATTTAATGGCGGTGTGGTGTAGATATTTATATGCGTGGTTCTCTTCAGTATTGGCTCGAGAGAGAGTATCTTTCATTGTTATGGAAACAACTTTCCGAATATCTGGTATTCTTCATTGAAAATAAATCTGAAAAACGTTTATTTGAACGTCTAATGGACTTAGTTTGCAGCATTTGCTGCACAAGCCACTAGTACATCTTGATTCACAACTTTTAACACTATAGGCCTAACACTTAGGAATATAATATATGGTGATGTCTTTCACGCGTTGATATTGCCTATGATTATAAACTTAGTTCAGTATTAACACGTGAAAGTAATCACCATATTACTATATTCCTAAGTGAAATACATTTTCATGCTAGTTTAAAGGGACTGGCTCTTATAAAGAGTGTTTGCAAGGTCTGGTGAATTCGCTTGTATCCGAATCACATAGTATGTAATGTTACAATTATAATTGGGACACACATTTACGAACTATCAGAGGAGTTGTAGTTGAAGTGTACTGAGATATTGTTTAGTTTCAGAGTATGAATAAACTAAAATTTAGTTATAAGGTTAGAACATGTGTAAATTACGTAGCATTATTATACGAAAATATTTAATCAATGATCTTTATAATTTTGACAGTGATACGATATGATACGTACCATTAAACCGTGTAATTTCGAGATGTTAGTCACCATATTACATAATTATAATTGTTATTCATTACGTTACCTACATAATGTATTGTTTTGTTTCTAATAAGCAAACATATTGTTATTTTTGTTAAATTGCAGCTGTAATATTTTTAGGGAGATATGCTGGTAGTTAAAGTTTCATACATTTAGGACTATACTTTAAGGCAGGAGTTTTCAAACTGTGCGTCACGACACCATGGGGCGTCGCCTGTCTTTGAAATGCTATTGCTATATGGAGAAACTGAAATTTGTAATGTATACTGAAACGCAACATGCAAATTTTCAGTGCATGTAGATACATAACTTATTTATATTATTCTAATTTTGACTTTTTACATTTAAAAGAATACAAGCTATAGTCCCGTCGCTCTAATTACCGGCAGCCAATCGCGTTGCAGATCGGCTACATTTAAACGTGTGCGTCTTGTGATTCGCTTATGAAGACGTTATTCATTTCTTAAGGCTCGATAAATACTTAATATAATCGCCCGCCATTTTGGCTCTTTCGTTGGCGTTCGCAGAAAGCACACGAAGACGTTATTTGCCGCTCAATTATTTGCTGAATTACAGTGCGTTTGATTTATTATCATAGGAGCTACGACATGATAATGTTTAACGGTGTGGCAAATAGATTCCTCGTATGGTAGCTCGGCAACGAAAGAACAAAAATGGCGAACGATACTACCTACCTAGTCTTTATAGAGCCTTCACTTCCTAAGACGTAAGCAAAGAGGCGGAGTCACGCCGGGAATAACTGCGTCGCGACTATAGTAATTTTAAAATAAACCATCAAATAGAATTTGGGCATATTTTGAGGAGGATACGGGGCGTCGCACGGAAAATTGAAGGGCGGCTCGGTCTCAAAAAGTTTGAGAACTCCTGCTTTAGTGGATAACATTTCAAGAAGCAATCCACATTACAAGTATAGCTACAAAAGCCAAAGAGATTCTATTAAATTGTTGTGAATGTAAAATCGACCCCGTTTACAAAGGAATTTAGAAATGAATGCTAAATATAACAGAGTAAAATTAACATTTTTGTTAGCAGACAGTAGAATGCAGTCTTTATTGTCCATTAACATAATATTGGAAATGCGAGATTTTTTTACCAGTTATAAGGTATAATGCATTTAAAATATTAGCCTATCTATACTTTTTGAGCAGATTAACTTCATGATAACACCAATACATAAAAGTTGTGATTAGTATAGTGCTCAGCAAAGACTAAAATGAAAATTTGAATATTAACTTTATATTTATTTGGTTTGTTATTGCTGTTTTTCTCATTTAGTAGCAATAATTTTTTTAAAGATTGCCAAAGTTGATTATGACGATGATGATGATGATGATTATTATTATTATTATTATTATTATTACGACTATTATTTATTACTATTGTCATTATTATCACAATCTATGTAATTTATCTGCATCAAGTTCAGAACAATTATACTTTTTAAATACAGTGGAGGACAAAAAATTTTGGACACTTGAATTTTATTTTGTATTTGATATGTCACCAATATGTTTTAAATGGCGATTAATTTAATTATTGTACGATTATAAACGTAACATAGACTAAAACGAAAATGATTATGACTTCATACCACCAACAATTACCAACAATAACATCACAATCTAGATTTGAACAAAATTTTGCTTATGCAGAGTGTGACAACAATGGGCATTATTGTTGGTAATTGTTGATGTTATGAAGTCATGTTCATTTTCTTTTTTTGTATAGTAAGATTATAATCTTATTAATCACTATTATTATTATTATTATTATTATTATTATTATTATTATTATTATTATTATTATTATTATTATTCCTAATCATTCCTAATTATTGTAATTTATTGTAAATGATTTAAGTTACAACATTATGGCTAAATCAACATTATATGCAGATGACTCTTCTTTCATAACATGTTCGAGTAGTGCAGCAGAACTGCGTCACCTAACCTCAAATACAACAGAATGGTTCAGAGCAAATAAGTTAATTTTAAACGAGGAGAAGACTCAAAAATTAATTTTGACATTGAGAAAAGAAGAAGGGTCCGAAGAAAAGGCAGTAAAATTACTTGGTATCCATCTTGATGCAAAACTAACCTGGGATTGCCACATCGAATATATCTCTTGAAGACCGTCCAGAGTCCTGTACCTCTTAAGAGTGATTAGAGATAAAATACCCGGGCAGTACCTAAGAAGTGTTTATTTTGCTTTTTTTCATAGCATATTGAAGTATGGAATCCTGGTGTGGGGAAACAGCTATAAACTTATTGAAGTCCTACTGATTCAGAAGAAAGCAATAAGAATTATCACAGAAGTACCAAGCAAAGCACATTGTAAACCACAGGAGTCCATCTTAACAGTTGTTAATGAATATATTCTGGAACTCCTTCTTTACATCAAGAAAAATCTTTATGGCTTCACCAGTAGGATGGATAAACATGAGTATAATACTCGGAATAAAGAAAAACTGGACATACCATTTTGCAGACTATCCAAAGTTAAAAGTAGTCCTAACATGTTGGGCTGTAGGATGTTCAACATGTTAGCACAGGAAGTGTCACTTGACATAGTCAAAGTCAAAGTGAAAACGTGGCTTCTTAGAAACCCATTCTATTCTGTGCAAGAATATTTTGAGTTTGAAAATCAAGCTGTAGATATTTTTTAGGTTTCTTTCTCTGAATTGTATTATTATTTTGTAATATATTAGGAAATTCTCATAAATTGTTAAGTTAATTCTTGTTTTATTGTACAGACGTGGACAAATTATTAGCAAAATTGAAGATTTTTATTATATATTTTTACAAAATATGATTATTCAATTTAGACTACAGTTGACATTTTTGCGTATTTCCAAATTATTAGCAAAATTGAAGATTTGTATAGTATATTTTTAGAAAATTTAACTCTTCAATTTGGACTACATTTGATATTTTTGCATATTTACAAATTATTAGCAAAACTGAAGGTTTTTATTATATATTTCTACAAAATTCGATTCTTCAATTTGGAATACAGTTGACATTTTTTATATTTCCAAATTATTAGCAAAACTGAAGATTTTTATTTTATAGTTTTACGAAATTTGACTCTTCAATTTAGACTGTAGTTGACATTTTTGCTAATTTACAAATTATTAACAAAATTGAAGATTTTTATTATATATTTTTACAAAATTTAACTCTTCAATTTAAATTACAGTTGAAATTTTTGCATATTTCTGTCTATTGTAATGATAGAAATATACAAAATTGTCAACTGTAGTCTAAATTGAAAAATCAAATTTTGTAAACAGAATTATCATAAAAATCGTCAATTTTGTTAATAATTTGTCCACGTCTGTATATAAACGGAGCATATCAAATAATATTTGTGATCAGTGTGATACAATTTTCATCTAGATATTAGCCTATTTTTGATAATCTTGACTCTCAATTGTAAACTCTAAGGAGTATTTGTGATCATTTTGTTTTATGTTTAGTGTTGTAATAGAATAATTTTCATTTTTGCACGATGATTTCACACGTGTAATTTGACAATGTTATTAGCTTTTGGTATAACGACAGTTAATAAATACTATACTCTACTATACTATTGGTGACCTGTTAAATACATTTACAAAGTAAAATTCAAGTGTCCCAAATTGTTTTGTCCGCCAGTATATTATTGTAGCTGCAATGAATGTATTTATGCTGCGCCCTTAACTTCCTGTAACAAATTATTGATCAAGTTCCTCTAAATTTTACAATCTAAACTTTGGAATGTATCATACGTTGTATTTCATGGTATGTCGTTAGTTTCTCACCTGTAACAACGAAAAAGCATACAACGCACAAAAACGACAAAGTCTTGCTTGCTGCCATGGTGACTAACGAGCTAATGACAATTTAGGCACTCCTGCCGCGGGGGTTTTCCTGCAAGGTTTTATAGGGCAACGGCTCCCATGATTACTTCAGCTACTATCACTGCAGAAGTCTACTTGAAACAAGTTGTTTACTAATCTGATAGTCAAGGTCACATCTATATTTATGTACGATAGTGTAATTTATGTGAAATTGCAGAAGTGATTTTTGAAATGTGAATATTCCCTTCCTTTGATACACTCTTTACAATAGAAAACATTTAGTGGATACGATAAACTGTTACCGTATTTAAAATTATAAATTATATAATTCAACTTCAATACAAATTGAGGAAAACAGTACGTAAAAGTTAATTCATAATCTTTATTAGCTAGAAATGTTCACGTTGATGTTTTGGTTTTTTATTCACTGGGCCTATCAGCAATGAAAGAACTCCAGTCTACACCTCTTCTAAGCACTTGACCGTTGCTTTATCTCTCATTTAAATCAATTCTGGAATCTCTCACTTTTCGGTTGTCCCTGATCGTATGGTCAGCTCGATACAGAGCCATTGTGAGAGACTACAGGACAAGTGAAGGACACGGGACAAACACCCAATCTGGTGGAATGGAGATAAATCTCCGCCCACGCCGAGAAACGAACCACGGACTGCTTCATTCGAAAACGTTATCCATAGACCCATAGTAGCGGCAGAAAATACTTTCTATCCCACAATTTAAAAATTCGCGGATTTCGCAAATGCGAAATTTTCAGCTCCATAGTTATCAATCTTTGTTTATATCTGGAGGCTTGCTTTGCCATGGCAATGCGAATTCGTACGGCATTTCTTGATCACAACGGCCACTTTGCGTGATAATGCTGCCCACTTATTTGGAAGATGAAAACTTGGGACCGTATTCTGTTCCAGGGCGTACGTATCGCTAAGTACTCTTCAGAATGAACGTCGTACTTGCTAGGCAACTTCTCTGGCACATAAGTAATACGACTCTTTGGAAGTGTAGGAAGATTGAATTCTCTAGGCTCAACGACTAGCCACATGACGGAATACAGCGAGCCATGACACACTTTGAACTGAACACGCAGTATGTAATACAATAAATGAAAGCCCTCACGCACCTCAGTCAGTGCGAAAGGCATTCGTGCACTGGCGTACCCTCAGCTCGCAGCAGTCTGTAGATTCGTAGCATTATCTTACTTAACGACGCAGTTTCTTCAACCTATTCAACCTCGAATTCTACGTGGGTGTGGAGATAACCGACAGATATTGCCTGAAACCCTCTATCAGGCACAGGGTTGTTTTCCGTGACGTAAAGCTACTGTACTTTCCTGTGTTTATGGAAATTTTGCTTACATGTACAAAATGTATACTTATAAAACTAGATAATATAATCGCCTGTTACGTACAGAGGAGTCTGGTAATATTCCATTGCCTGGCATACCTGTTTTTTCGTTATTCCGTTTTAAGGGTTAAACAATCTTGAATCATAGAAAATAGATCTAGCCACTGTATCAAATACACAAATAAATAATACCACAATTGCATATAATAAGACAGTACAAAATTTAGGAGTATATTTAGATTCAAATTTAAATTTTCAAAGTCAAGTGACCTACATATGTAAGAAACCTTTTACCATAATTCATTCCCTCAGACACTTAACCAACGTTTTACCTCTCAGCCTTAAAAAGAACCTGATCCAAACTTTAGTGATGCCCCACTTCGATTATTTCTATTCTCTATTCACGAATCTAAATACTGATCTTGCTCATAGACTACAGCGTGTTCACAATATCTGCGTTCGTTTCGTTTGTAACATTAGAAAATTCGATCATGTAACACCGTCACTAGAATTGTTGTCTTGGAATCCACTTAAAGAAAGAAGATTCTTCAACTCCCTCTTATTACTATTTAAAATCATCCACACCTCCACACCCTCTTACCTAGCATCTCGTTTTGTTTACCTTTCACTACCTCGAACCCGGAACATGTACCTTCTATTTCTCTGCACAGAACATCCTTCTACTCATCATCTTTCAGCATATCTATTCCACGCCTCTGGAATTCTCTCCCTGACCATGCCAGAGACTGTCGGACAATATCAAAATTCAAATTTGAATTTAAAAATCACATTTTAGTTCATGGAATTGCTTGTTGAACACCTGTCAGGTTGCGCAATTCAACTTAACCCATGACATATAGTAAATATTGTAACTATGCTGTTGTAAAATTGGCAATTAATACGTAATTATTTATTATTATTTATTATTATTATTGTTGTTGTTGTTGTTATTAATCACTATCATCATTGCTATCTCTGTTTTCCTTTCTTTTTTATTCTTGTATTAGCTCGATGAGAGCTATATAGAGTTCTTTTGACCCTGTTAACCCTCTATAGGGCTTTAATTTAATTTGTATTATTTTCATCAGTGTTTGTATTTCTTTTTTGTATTTAATTGTGATATCTGGTAGGATGGAAGAGGAGGCTTATGGCCTTAATCCTATCAGATTAAATAAATAAATAAATAAATAAATAAATAAATAAATGAATGAATGAATGAATAAATGAATGAATAAATAAATAAACAAATAAATAAATAAATAAACAAGTAAATAAATAAATAAACAAATAAATAAATAAACAAATAAACAAAGAAATAAATAAACAAACAAATAAACAAATAAATAAATAAACAAACAAATAAACAAAGAAACAAACAAACAAATAAATAACAAACAAATAAATAAATAAACAAATAAATAAATAAATAAACAAATAAATAAATAAACAAACAAACAAACGAACAAACAAACAAACAAACAAACGAACAAATAAACAAACAAACAAACAAACAAACAAACAAATAAATAAATCATAGGATCGTAGTTCGTCGTCATAAGATTATGATTAAAACTTGAAAAAGCCGTAAATTTTTGGTAATTTTCCGATCTCAATTCTCTGCACGTTCGGAATCACAGATATTTACATGTAGCGGCATCTCCGATCTTAGGGTTAGCATGGCTTGAAAGAAACACACTTGAGTTGTTCTGAAGATTTCCTAACCCCTAAGCGCCCTTGACTTTCTTGTCTCGCCAAAGTCTGTGTCGACAAACATCGATTGCAGCGAACTAAAATTCGTAATCAATCAATGTTATACGAACAGCGCTGTTGTAAGTCAGTTACAGTAGGCCTATGGCTAACAGGAGTGGTATTAAATAGAGATTGTGGATCTATGATAAAGACAAAGCTACCCTCGAAGTCGATATGCTTAGAACCATCTACTATGGAGTAATACATCCCCACATATCCTGCGGCACTACAGCTGTTTATGGAAACTGTGCAAACACTTAAGTAAAAGAGTTCCCACGTTGCAGAAGATATACATACAGTCGGGCTGAGACAAACTGATTCATGTGGAGCAGCCTTTAAGTGTCTAAAGAGCCTCACTCTGTATTCCTTATTTCGAATAAATTTTATTCAGCTTCCTCCAAGTGAAGGCTGCCTAGAAGACAAAGCTTACCATAAAATTGTTATTATAATGGAAAAAAGAGAAAACAATGGAGAAGAAAAAGAATAAGAAATACCACAATTAGAAATAATTGGAAAAGACTAAACAAAACATCATTAATTCCAGAAGAAACATAAAATTTCCTAGTATCTATTAGCTATTGGGTGATCACAGTCGTCTATTTAGCACTAGTTGCAAGACTCAACTTAAGTGAGCAGATTGCGATAGCAAAGAGATCAATCTATATAACTGTAGAGATGGTTTCTTAGGATTTCTATAGATCCCTTCACTGCAGACATAGATACTTCAATGACAAGAGTTTGTCCTAGGCCAAACTGCTTGCAAAAATGCGCGAATCTTTTTGTGATGGTCCCTCTAGCCCCAATCAGTAATCCAATAACTCCGATCGACGTTAGATGATATTTTTCCTTATAATATGGTATAGTGGGGTCGTATATGTCGCATTTTTCCTGAAGTACCTCTGCAGGTTGATTTTCGTACATTTCCATTCTTACAGTTGGATCAATTATGAATCTTGTCGGGATAGCGATGATGTCAATGAGCCTTGTAGATCCATTTGTGGACAAACCATGGACCTCCTCCTCTACTTGGTAGTTTTTTCCTCGTGGGGCCGATGCTAGGAGGGATCGAATCTAATGGTGACGACTATTCCTCAGTAGTTCTCCATGAGGATAGGCTCCCAGAATGTGAGCAAGTGTTTCTTTCTCACTCCGACAATGTCGGCAGTGGGTTCCATTCTAGACCTACCTGGTAGAGCACGTAATGGACATACATTGGCAGTCATCTTAACCCTTAAAAGCCTGAATTATTTTTCGTCAAGTTTTTCGTTTATTTCGTTATAGATTAATTAAATGGATGTGATTGAACACAACAATGCTTTTGTTTTCTATTCTTGAAGCGAATATGTGGAATTACAGGCCGTTACCATATGGTAACGCTAGGTCATTATGTTGTCAAATCTTAAAGAATGAGTTGTTGCCTTATAATGACATCTTTCAAGCAATTTATTGCACTTAACTGAACTTTAGCATACAAATAATATATTCATCACTCATTCAGTGTTCTGCCCAAGGTCAGATCTTTCATTACAAACCCAGCATTCTCCAATGATTCCTATCTTCTGCCTTCCTGTTTGTCTTTTCATATGATCCATATATCTTCATGACGTCTGTCATCTGATATCTTCTTCTGCTTCGAACTCTTCGCCATTCACTCCCGTTCACCATTCCTTCCAGTGCATCCATCAGTAGGCAGTATCTTCTCAGCCAGTGACCCAAACAATTCCTTTTCCTCTTCCTAATCAGTTTCAGCATCATTCTTTCTTCACCCACTCTTTCCAACACAGCTTCATTTCTTATTCTGTCTGTCCATTTCACATGCTCCATTCTTCTCTATATCCACATTTCAAATGCTTCTATTCGTTTCTCTTCACTTCGTCCTAATGTCTATGTTTCTGCTCCATACAATGCCACACTCCACACAAAGCACTTCATTAGTCTCTTCCTTAGTTTTTGGATCGTCTGGTCCACCTGTTCTGTCGGTATTAACAAAAATAACCCCAGCTTCAATACTTAGTTTCCTTCCACATAGGTTGTCGAACATGCCACGCACCCTCTACATCAGCAGAGTTCTCGTCAGATACAAAATTGGGCTTTGGTGGCTCTATGTACTGTAGAATGCTCTAATTTTTCGTTTTCTAATTCCAAAAGTATCTCATGCACTTCCACGCACTGTTTGTAACATTCATTTTGTTACTTGTACTTTCTTGCAACTCCTCCATCTTACTGTTAGTAGCAAGAGAGCACAAAGAATGAGTGACATATTAGCCTAGCGTTACCATATGGTAACGTAAGAAACAATGTATTATATCCACAACAATGTTACGGATTGTAAACTTGTGCTTGATGTACACGAATACTCAACCAACAATAAATAAAATACCACAACAAACATTACAATCAAGTTCATCAAAGTAACAAATAAATGTATGTATGTATGTATGTATGTATGTATGTATGTATGTATGTATGTATGTATGTATGTATGTATGTATGTATGTATGTATGTATGTATGTATGTATTTATTTATTTACACTGCAAGTGGGCAAGCACCCGGTGGCAGTGGCATATACAATATTAACAATACACAATGAGCTTACTTCTTTTTGCTCTCCAAAATTGCTGCTGAGAAAACAACATCTAAATCACGCAGCTCCTCTTGCCCACCTGGTATAATAAATTTGTGATTTCATAATGTAATAAGAAAGAACCAATCATGTAGCTTGGATTCACAAAGAAAAATTCCAGTTTTATTAATTAAGGACGGGTATGAAGCAAGTTATATTGCTTTCTGCACTGCGTACCATATGGTAACGCTAGGTTAAAATGGGTTAATAGCGTCCTTCCATTCGCTGCTGGTCAATTCATTCGGTTTAGATAGCCATTTATTACCAGGCGTGTATTCTTTATACAGAATGACTCCCTTTCCTTTCTGAGGCAACGTACACCAGGAATCAAATTCTTTGTCTCGTAGGAGTTTTCGTAAAGATGATACGTTTATCTGATCAGAGGAGTCAATATTTGCCAATCCAAGTTTATCCAGACTTGCTTGTATTTCATTGGTCAAATCACGTGTATTTGAAACATATATGTTCTTGGTCTTTGCAAGCAAAGCTTCCCAGCTTGCTTTATAAAGACCAAGTCCTTTGTATTTCTTAGGTGAATAAAGCATATTGTCTGGAGTGTCGGATGGAAGATTTAAAATTTCTTTTACTGTAGTTCTAATCAGAATGTCAGCATCAGAGAGAAACTTGGAAGGAATTCTCTTCATTGGAGTCGTTTGAAAGGTGTAAATAAGTGAAGGACATATAAAGGTGGATATGATGAGAAACAATCATGTATATAAAAAGCAAGAAAAATAATATACCAGTGCCTACAATACTAGAACAAAAGAAAATTATCATGTAACAATGCCAGTCTGAAACGTTTTACATTATTAAATCATCAATAGAAAGATGTCAATACAGTATTTTAACAAACTACCAGAAAATATAAAGAATATAAATTCCAAAAATGCATTTAAACGCAAATTAAAAGAATACCAGAATCAATAAATGTTATTACTCAATAGAAGAAGTTTTGTAAAAATAAATAAACTATCTTTGTCTTGCTTATTTAGATTATGTATTGTCTTCTTTATTTCCTTGTTTATGTGATTGACTATCGCACTATGTTTTGAGAAATAGGAAAAGAGCCTTGTATATAGTAATGTAAATGCATATCAGCATATATAGTCCCGTCGCTCTAATTGCCGGTAGCCAATCACGTTGCAGATCGGCTACATTTAAACGTGTGCGTCTTGTAATTCGCTGATGAAGAAGTCATGTATTTCCTAAGGCTCGATAAATACTTAATATAATCGCCCGCCATTTTGGCTCTTTCGTTGGCGTTCGCAGAAAGCACACGAGGACGTTATTTGCCGCTCAATTATTTGCTGAATCACAGTGCGTTTGATTTATTATCATAGGAGCTACGACATGATAATGTTTAACGGTGTGGCAAATAGATCCCTCGTCTGGTAGCTCGGCAATGAAAGAACAAAAATGGCGAATGATACTACCTACCTAGACTTTATAGAGCCTTGACTTCCTAAGACGTAAGCAAAGAGGAGGAGTCACGCCGGGAATAACAGCGTCGCGACTATAAATATAGGTATGTTTAATAACAGAAAAATGAGCATAAAAATATATTAGCATTATAGTTTCCTCTGATGTTGGAACACTTCAGGAGATCTATTCGAACTAATTCTTAATAATGAGGATAATACTAATAATACTAATAATAATAATAATAATAATAATAATAATAATAATAATAAACAGTGGCGCTAGAGCTCTATAAGGGTCCCAAGACCCACAAACCGGCTAATGATCTCACGTCCTATGTCGAAGTAGAGGTGAACGATCAGGCAACCAGAATGGAGGTATTGTGTTGTTGAACATACATTGGTCCAAATTTCATAAGAAAATTTCTTTCTCCATTAGGACCAGTATTAGGACTCGAACCAGCATGCATTCCGTAACCCGAGTCCTAGACAGCATGCCTTAGACCACGACGCCACGGCGCGGAACAATATAATATAATATAATATAATATAATATAATATAATATAATATAATATAAAGAGAAGGATTTGCTTAATCATCAGCCCTCCAGTGAAGATGACCACAAGAATCCTCAATACAGAGCAGTTATATGTTTTTAAGTCGTTAGTTAATTTAATAAAACTACTAAATTTTTTAGTTTATTTGGGATTCGCTTGATGTCAAAATGTCATATTGACAAAATTATCTTTCTTGAAAATATAAATTATATTGGATTATATGTAAAGAGTCCCTAAGAATTTGTAATAGGATGTTTTGTATTTGACAGACTTTGCATTTTAATTTCACTAATATTTGGTAGGTAGATTGTGGAAGGGAACCTCTCGTTGCAAATAACATACCTCTGACGATTCACTTACTAACAGATATGTTATAATATAATATAATATAATATAATATAATATAATATAATATAATATAATATAATATAATATAATATAATATAATATTATATAATATAATATTACATTATATTACATTATATTATATTATATATAAAGTTTCTCCTGTGTTTTAGAAGGCGGCGGTGGTTGTTAAATAGTTTTTGATTAGAGGTGCAGCTATTGATACGGAAACCGCTTATAATCTAAAGAGGAAAGAGATTGCGATAACTGCTCGAGGAAAAGGCTACAAAACTCACTGGTGTTGGTGCTATCAGTAGAGACGGGATTTTCATGCACTTTCAAATCGCAAAATATACATATATGGGTTCTATTCTCAATATTTTCAGAGTTAGGCCTACACCTTCTTCCTCTACTTTTAAGGATGAAAGAATGTTATACATAGAGAATGAACTATTCAGAAGTATAATTTCTTTAATTTGCTAGTATTCCGAAGAAAAAAAGTGTTGTTAATTCCATAGTTGCTTTCTACAGAAATTTTTTTCAACTTTTAACTACACATTTTTTTTTTACGCATTTATCACAACAATTGTTACAAATCTAAATGCTCACGCCCCTACAGAAGAGAAAGACGACCATATAAAGGATAGCTTCTATGAGGAATTAGAACATACTTTTGATCAGTTCCCTAGATATCACATGAAAATTTTATTGGGGGATTTCAACGCTAAAGTAGGACGGGAGGATATTTTTAGACCAACTATTGGAAAAGAGAGCCTACACGCAATTAGTAGTGACAATGGAGTTAAATTAGTCAACTTTGCCACATCGAAAAATTTAATTGTCAAAAGTACAACATTCCCCCATAAGGATATACATAAATATACTTGGACTTCTCCAGATGATAAATTAAAGTGTCTCAGTGAAACATACAGCAGAGTCCGTATAGCTCAGTTTCTATCTGATGCTTTTCAATTCACTGCGGGCTAAAGCAGGGAGATGCACTTTCACCTTTACTTTTTAACTTCGCTCTAGAATATGCCATTAGGAAAGTTCATGATAACAGGCAGGGTTTGGAATTGAACGGGTTACATCAGCTTCTTGTCTATGCGGATGACGTGAATATGTTAGGAGAAAATACACAAATGATTAGGGAAAACACGGAAATTTTACTTGAAGCAAGTAAAGCGATCGGTTTGGAAGTAAATCCCGAAAAGACAAAGTATATGATTATGTCTCGTGACCAGAATATTGTACGAAAAGGAAATATAAAAACTGGAGATTTATCCTTCGAAGAGGTGGAAAAATTCAAATATCTTGGAGCAACAGTAACAAATATAAATGACACTCGGGAGGAAATTAAACGCAGAATAAATATGGGAAATGCGTGTTATTATTCAGTTGAGAAGCTCTTATCATCCAGTCTGCTGTCAAAAAATCTGAAAGTTAGAATTTATAAAACAGTTATATTACAGGTTGTTCTGTATGGTTGTGAAATTTGGACTCTCACTCTGAGAGAGAAACATAGGTTAAGGGTGTTTGAGAATAAGGTGCTTAGGAAAATATTTGGGGCTAAGCGGGATGAAGTTACAGGAGAATGGAGAAAGTTACACAACACAGAACTGCACGCATTGTATTCTTCACCTAACATAATTAGGAACTTAAAATCCAGACGTTTGAGATGGGCAGGGCATGTAGCACGTATGGGCGAATCCAGAAATGCATATAGAGTGTTAGTTGGGAGACCGGAGGGAAAAAGACCTTTAGGGAGGCCGAGACGTAGATGGGAGAATAATATTAAAATGGATTTGAGGGAGGTGGGGTGTGATGATAGAGACTGGATTAATCTTGCACAGGATAGGGACCGATGGCGGGTTTATGTGAGGGCGGCAATGAACCTTCGGGTTCCTTAAAAGCCATTTGTAAGTAAGTAAGTATTGTTACAAATCACGTCATTCTTGTAAACTCTTTAAGACTGTATGTGCATTAGAACGCAAAATTGAACTGTAAAGAATCAAGTTGCCAGAAGTCGTGTGATCTGTAACAATTGTTGTGATAAATGATTTTCGCCAATGAAACCTATTACTTTAGTCTTAGCAACTGAATCTCCATCCCGTATTCATCAGATATCATTCGCATTAAAAAAAACTGAACGTTGGAGTCCATCTTCAGGATCTGCTAGTAATAGTACACCATCTGCAAACAATAATATAGCAAACATAAAACCTTAAAAATATGCTTTATGTATGAATTTATCCCTGAAAAGGCATATGCACGGAGAAAGTGTACTTATTTCGACTCACTGAGCTGTGAAACGAATGTTTATGAAGTTCGGGAAGTGCAGCAAGCTTATAATTATAAGTAGATGCATTTGCATGTCAATCCTGTCTAGTTATCAGCAGGGAAAGGATTTATATGTAAATACATATTTACTTATAAAGCTAATATAATTTATATTTTGCATTATCTTTATGTTTCACAATGTGTAGGGTTGAAAAATCCTACTTTTATTTTCCATATTTTTCCATATTTTAGAGTTTAGTACATATTTTCGTTAATTTCCATATATTTTCCATATTTCATATAAAACAGTCCATATTATATTAGGTTTAACAATAAAACAAAACAAAATTCCATTAACTTTTAAAAATACATTTCAACAATAGAGATTTAAACACATGTTCAGTAATCCCTTTAACATCAGAGTTATTTGAAAATTAGCAGTCCTATCAACAATGGGAAAGTAAGTTACAAAACTGTATTAATTTAATTTAAAATTTTTAACAGACTTCAGTTGTGCAGCTCAACAGTTAAATGCCAGTCAGAGTACACATAGGTTCAGTTTTGTAAATCATACTATAAAGACGGTAAATATGCCAAAAGTACGTCATTCAGTCAATTTAAAATCAAAACTAACAAGTTACATTTCAGAATTTAAAGAAGATGGTTTATCAACTGACAATAAAATATTATTTTGTAATTTGTGTCAGTGTGCAGTATCATCTACACAAAAGTTCCTGGTGCAACAACACATTACAACTAGTAAACATCAGGCCAACAAACAACTAAATTCCAAGCAGAGACAATTGTTTTTAACACAACCAACAACATCGAATGTAAGATCTGAGTTTAACATCGACCTGTGCCGTTCTCTCATCTCTGCTGATATTCCTCTCTACAAACTAAAGAATAAGGTCTTCAGGGAATTCCTTGAAAAATATACTCAACATACAATCCCGGATGAGTCAACACTTAGGAAGACGTATGCTCCATCCATCTACGATGAGACAATACAGAAGATAAGAGATGAAATTAAAGATAGTTCAATTTGGGTTTCCATTGATGAGACTCCCGACAAAGAAGGTAGACTTGTTGGTAATGTAGTTATCGGTTTGTTAAGTGAACAATATTCTGAACGAATTCTTTTACATTGTGATGTTCTAGAAAAGTGCAATAACAAAACTATAGTTAAACTGTTCAACGAAGCTATGGGTATCCTGTGGCCAAAGGGTATTATGTACGATAATGTGTTATTCTTTATTAGCGATGCTGCCCCTTATATGGTCAAAGCTGGACAAGCATTATCTGTTGTATATCCTAAATTGACTCATTTTACTTGTGTGGCGCATGCATTTCATCGTGTGGCAGAAGTGGTCAGAGACAATTTCCCTAAAGTAGATTTGTTGATTTCATCAGTGAAAAAAGTATTTCTCAAAGCTCCCAGTAGAGTTAACGTGTTGAAAGAAATGTACCCTGAAATTCCATTGCCACCAAAGCCAATTTTAACTAGATGGGGTACATGGCTAGAAGCAGTTGAATATTATGCCGAACATATAGACTCTATTAACAATGTTCTCCTTGCATTGGACTCTGAAGATGCAGTCTCAATTGATACTGCGAAAACAGTTACCTGTGACATAAGTGTGAAGAATGACTTAGCTCACATTCAGCATACATTTTCATGCATCATAAAAACGCTCAAAAGTCTCCAAAATAGGCACCTTTCACTATCTGAAAGTTTTGAAATTATAAATAGTACTGTGGAACAACTGAATCGTGGTAGAGGTAAAGTTGCAGATGCAGTAAGAGCTAAGGTGGACACTGTACTTTCAAAAAACCCTGGATATGAAGAACTACAAAAGGTTGTTGCTGTGATGAGTGGTGAATCAACAGTGAAGATTAACTTGGACTTATCCCCAGCAGACATTGTGAAATTGAATTATGTACCAGTTACTTCTTGTGACGTCGAACGCTCTTTTAGTCAGTATAAATCTATCCTCAGAGACAATAGAAGAAGATTCACTTTTCAGCACTTGAAAGAAATGTTTGTAACCTATTGTTATGGTAACAGACAATAAAAATTGTGTTTTGTTGAAACTACATTGGAAGATAAGGTACGTCCATTATATTTTTTGTTTAGTTTGATTAAAATGTACCAATATTTAACGTACATAGTCATTTTTTTATAATTTTAAGTCCATATTTAATTCCATATTTTGGTAAAAATCCATATTTAATTCCATATTTTGGTAAAAATAACTACATATATATTTACATATTTCATATATTTTTAGTCCATATAAATCCGTTCCCTGGTTATCAGTAATAGTTCGTCAGCACAACTACAGCTCTGCTTAAACGCTCCAGTAATTCCAAGGAACAGTAATCACCTGAAATGGAAAATATTGGGCAGTCTTTCCCCATACTGCAAGTTAGCAACTGGAAAAAACTCTGTTGTAGGAGGTTACTAAACCTTACCGCTGCGCTGGAGGCGGAGTCGGAGTTTCCCTCCATTAATCTGAACCATTGTCGCTACTGATTGTCAAGTCATCTGATACTATCAGTACGAGATACTATTGACTGCCAATTAGGAAGAAGGAGATGAATAGTTTATTGTGTCAATCTTTAAGATTGACGCATGCGCAGAGCAACGGAGTTTTGTAAGTTGTTCCCCTATAGTCCTTTTCCCTCCTAAAGTATCTTACAGTTCCAGCAACTTCGGAGCCTTTCGAGAGAGTGTTTTCTCAATTGGGCGAACTTGTGTCTGTACGTCGTTCCCAGCAATTCCGAAACAAGTGCATACTCACAGAAATGAAAATGAACAGACACGTTTAACTATTAGCAGTACTGGTACTGTGAGTTGACGAAAACGTTTTCTAGTTTTACTAGGTAGTGTATTTTGATAAATACTCTTTTTTAGCCTTGAATTCAGTCATAAGTACATATTTTTGTGCCCCACATGTATCAACTCATAATGATATTTATCTCCCTTATTAACATATCGATATTATGCCGATATGCTGTCGATATATCGACTAGATCAGGCCTGCACAATGTTTGCGCTCTCCGAGCCGGCTCCCAGCTCATGAGCGGAATGCAGATATTAGCTGCGCTCTGTATAAGGGTGGACTGGAAGAAGGGGTGACCTCGTACAAATATACACAAAAGAAGTACTATTACGAGTGTTTATGAAATGAATTCCCGTTCAGTGTTTGCAGAACTATCTTAGACTATTGTTAATTAATAAAGAAATATTTATTTTACAGAAGGAATAGAAATTCTATAGCTACTTAAATGTACAATATCATTTTATTATATTTTTATTTATCAGTACATCAAAACGAGGTTTTATGCTGTTGGCAGCTGAAAGGAACAGTAGCCTACTGATCGTAATGAAACATCAATTACAGATGTTCGATGTCTGCCTTTATTAAAGTTGATTATAGAAAACAGTTGCTCACAAATATAAATGTTGAGCCAAACATAGCAATCATTTTCACAGCCAGCCTGTGTAGTCGTGGATATTATTGCTAGTGTTTAGTCTTGTAAAATTCAACCAGGCTAGTAGTATTATTCAAACGATCTTTAGTCCTTAGGTCACATTGAAGATCAATAAGTTCGAGCTGTAAATCGTTAAATGTTAAATGTTACGTTCCGTCTTTTAGATTCCTACATACTGTACTATAGCAGTAGGTAAGCAACGTGAAACTAGTTACTGAGAATAAGCCTACACACTGCACTCCACTAGATAACTGAGTGGTAGTTCCCTCTCCTCTACCTATAGCAAGTCTATGTCATTCTGACGTATCTTCCTCTCCGTTTCGGCGAGCGGTAAACACCGCTCTCCCGCTCCGAAGGAGCGCGTGCGCTCGTCGAGCGCTGTTTGTGCAGGCCTGTTCTAAGCTATAAGTTATAAATTTATCAATTATTAAAGAAGAAGTAATTGTTTTGATATTGTGAATTATAACTCGAGACGACACAATTGTTAAAAATTAAATCTTTGATCGGCGGGAAAAGGCACGTAAGTGAAAGAAGTCTATTTTTCTGTTGTACCTAAACACATAGGGGAGAGTCGGGTAGTATCGGACATCGGGTAGTATCGGACAGTGCGTTTCTTTCATCTACCACCATATGGTAGTACCTGAATGACATGGTTACGTTTCTCTATGCGACATCATAGAAACGTAACCATGTCAATCAGGTACTATCATCGTGTGGTAGATGAAAGAAACTCACTGTCCGATATTAGCCGATGTCCGATACTACCCGACTCTCCCCTAAGTCTAATATTTTTTCTAATTTTTGAAATAATAAATTTTCTTGTATTTTAAATTGAAAAGAGTCTTACTTTAACATACATGAATTTCATTATTATACTTATATTCAGTTAAGAGTAAATTAAAAAGAAAGTCTCTCCTGAAAAATTAATTATTTTTTGACTTATGTGCCTTTTCCCGCCGACCAAAGAAATATGACCGAACAAAAATATATATAAAAAAATGTGTGCTTATTTAGGGAGAAAGCTAAAAATTCAAGGCATCTTCTTCCTCAGGAGGATCAGAAGAACCAGAACCTACATCTAGCCCTTTCACGGTTTGTTTGATCTCCGTGCACAACCAATCTTTACGTAAATTTGAGAATAGTTTAACATAAATTTCTATATAATTTTATTTCCGTCTTTTATATTTATGTATATCCGACGTAGATTTTTGGGAGTAGGGCGTAATAGGACCACTATCACTATTTTGTGATTGCATTGCCACTATTTCACGCCAGAACTTATCACAATGACTGATTTCTTACTATCCATGCACTGCCAGAAAACAATAATGGCAAAGGAAGTACTGTTACAGACTTCCGTGTTCCTTTACTGCATAACTTACGTTTATTTTCTTTTCTCTGTTCTAGGGTTTCCAAAACATTATAACCAACTTATTACATGCTTACGTGAAACATTATGTTTAGATTATTGAGAGGATTAGAAAGATCATTTCTGTGAGACGTTTGGAAATAAACGAAAGAACTTTGTCCTCGTCATTTTTTAATAGCCACAAGTAATGATTCTTAACGGGTCGCTATAATAATGCTTAGTCTACCAAAATCAAGCTATCTCGTAGACAGGAGAGCATTGCTTATGCCTTACAGTATCTGTGTTGCGTCAATTGACTGTACAGCACTTATAACGCAGAAACTACTTTAAGTGGAATATAATAATTACAGCAGAGATGTAAAAATAAAATTTCAAATGTCGTAAATTGTAACAAATGTTTAAAATCCCCTCTTTTTGACATGTTTTTCACTCTTTTCCGACAGCATCGTACCATCGTATATGATACCAAATTATCGCAAATGTACGATCCAGATCGTACGGTTGGCAACACTGTGTCGTTTAAAATACTGAAGAAACGGTTACGTACGCGACTATAGTCCCGTCGCTCTTATTTCTGGCAGCCAATCACGTTGCAGGTCGGCTACATTTAAGCGTGTGCGTCTTGTGATTCGCTGATGAAGATGTAAAGCATTTCCTGAGGCTCGATAAATACTTAATATATAATCGCCCGCCATTTTGGCTCTTTCGTTGGCGTTCTCAGAAAGCACACGAGGACGTCATTTGCCGCCCAAATATTTGCTGAATTACAGTGCCTTTGATTTATTATCATAGGAGCTACGACATGATAATGTTTAACGGTGTGGCAAATAGATCCCTCGTCTGGTAGCTCGGCAACGAAAGAACAAAAATGGCGAACAATACTACCTACCTAGACTTTATAGAGCCTTCACTTCCTAAGACTTAAGCAAAGAGGCGGAATCACGCCGGGAATAACAGCGTCGCGACTATAGCTATAGTCTCGTCGCTCTAATTTCCGGCAGCCAATCGCGTTGCAGGTCGGCTAAGTTTAAACGTGTGCGTCTTGTCATTCGCTGGTGAAGACGTCATGCATTTCCTAAGGCTCGATAAATACTTAATATAATCGCCCGCCATTTTGGCTCTTTCGTTGGCGTTCGCAGAAAGCACACGAAGACGTTATTTACCGCTCAATTATTTTCTGAATTACAGTGCGTTTGACTTATTATCATAGGAGCTACGACATGATAATGTTTAACGGTGTGGCAAATAGATTCCTCGTATGGTAGCTCGGCAACGAAAGAACAAAAATGGCGAACGATACTACCTACCTAGACTTTATAGAGCCTTTACTTCCTAAGACGTAAGCAAAGAGGAGAAGTCACGCCGAGAATAACAGCGTCGTGATTATAGTGCTAGCTGTATGTCATTCACATGACACTTCACAAAAAGTCCATTGTTGCCCGGAAGCGTCTCATGAAGATGCACGTAGGCTATGCCACCCTTCTCTAAAGCACTTAGGCTACAGCCTAGTTCATGGAGATATTATAATAAATGTATTATATTATGTATTTTTTCATAAGGTCATCTGAAATTCAATGAGTCCTTATTTTTAATGAAGTAAAGAAAACGAGCTTAAAGTTAAAAATAATATAGAGTGAACGTAAAATTCTCCAAAGACATGAAATGAACAATGCATGCATAATACACAGTTTAACGAGCGAAGAAACCGTCTATTTAGTTCGCTCTTATCATGGCAGCAAGCAAGATCCTGCTGTCAGTATTTCTTGCTGGATTTTTCGTTAATACAGGTGAGTAGCATACTCAAGGTGCAAGACGAGTCAAATTTAGTCGATAAAATCGAGGAATCTTTTGATCTACAACACACAACAGAACTACTAACTACGCTAGCTGATATAACACCAGAGGAATACGGAGTATATTAAATTGCCAATTAAGGAAGATGTTAAAACAGCTCTCTTTCAAGTTGGCACATTTTATATAGAGATGCTTCTGTCAAGATCATATCCTGCACTTAATCTTCTCTGTCAGCAGTTTATTTGTTATTCTGCTGTTAACTTACCCTGAATATTGACCTTCGTCTGTCAGCTGCTTAGTTATTTACGATTAACATATCCTGCATCTTGATCTTTATTTAACCCGACTAGCCGTACCCATGCGCTCCGCTGCACCTGTTAGAAATAAATATAAAGTAATTATATAATTAAAATAGGACGTTTGATCCAGGGAAAATTCCTGTTTGATAGAAGGATATATCGTTTATTATGTTACTTAATTTAAATTGCATTAAAAAAATTAAAATGCGATCATTTTGATCCAGAGACCACTCATTTGGTCATAAAAATTATTTTAGGAAATACAGGAAATGAATGTACAGAATAGCCTATCAAGTTTTCTGTGCATAAGAAGCTATTTTAATCTTACCTGTCCTCGATTCACTCAGAAGTTACTATAATAACATTATAGCATTATGTCCAGCTAGAGAAACTACACTTTCCAATGGTGAATTAATAATTAATTATACAAATGGGTTAATTTAGCTTCCGATATTACTTCATACAAACACAGAAACATTTTCTGTAGGCTATGTTTCATAGCTTTCGATTGTTGTTGTCCAAGGCTCCTTATAGACGAAGTCATTTGTTTTTTATTTCATTACACCCCCTTGTTGTAATTTTCTTATTTTAATTTTGAAACTCATTTATCTCATTAAATATCGGTCCTAACAAAATTTTGCATGGAATAAAACTTATCGGACATTATTTTTAAAGAAACTTTTGTTATGTAATATTTTTCATGAAAATTAATAATAAGGGAGATATCTCGATTTATTTAATTCAAGACCCCTTATAACCCCCCCTTTTAAATAAAATATTTTGAATGCCATATAGCCTAAATTCTAAGTTACAACGAACTTAATTTATATTCCAATTTTCATATAAATCGGTTCAGCCATTATCGCGTGAAAAGGTAACAAACATCCAGACAGACAGACAGACAAACAAAAATTTCAAAAAAGCGATTTTCGGTTTCAGGGCGGTTAATTATATATGTTAGGACCAATTATTTTTGGAAAATCGAAAATTACCAGAAAAATTTCGGCTACAGATTTATTATTAGCATAGATATTTAGTGACAAAGTATATGATTATGTCTCGTGACCAGAATATTGTACAAAATGGAAATATAAAAATTGGAGATTTATCCTTCGAAGGGGTGGAAAAATTCAAATATCTTGGAGCAACAGTAACAAATATAAATGACACTCGGGAGAAAATTAAACGCAGAATAAATATGGGAAATGCGTGTTATTATTCGGGTGAGAAGCTTTTATCATCCAGTCTGCTGTCAAAAAACCTGAAAGTTAGAATTTATAAAACAGTTATATTATCGGTTGTTCTGTATGGTTGTGAAACGTGGACTCTCACTCTAAGAGAGGAACATAGGTTAAGGGTGTTTGAGAATAAGGTGCTTAGGAAAATATTTGGGGCTAAGCGGGATGAAGTTACAGGAGAATGGAGAAAGTTACACAACGCAGAACTGCACGCATTGTATTCTTCACCTGACATAATTAGGAACATTAAATCCAGACGTTTGAGATGGGCAGGACATGTAGCACGTATGGGCGAATCCAGAAATGCATATAGAGTGTTAGTTGGGAGACCGGAGGGAAAAAGATCTTTGGGGAGGCCGAGACGTAGATGGGAGGATAATATTAAAATGGATTTGAGGGAGGTGGGGTGTGATGATAGAGACTGGATTAATCTTGCAAAGGATAGGGACCGATGGTGGGCTTATGTGAGGGCGGCAATGAACCTTCGGGTTCCTTAAAAGCCATTTGTAAGTAAGTAAGTAAGTAGGGGAAGGTTGCCTATATTGGACTAGTTTTTTGTTTTTTAATCCCATGTCTTTAATAATGATTAAATTAAATCAATATATGTTCTAGTACATTCTACATTCTATGTACTTTCATCCTATAATGTTATATTTTGAATTACACAATTCCTAATAAATATAAAAAAGTAAAACCAAAATCATGGAAATGGTCCAAATTGGGAAACTGGTCGCCTAATTTGGACTCATAGTGTCCCAATTTGGACCTCGCAAAAATACATTAGTAATAGTAAACAAATAAGTAGAAGAAGGGTATTTATTATAAATATCTTTAATTCACCAAATTTTACGTTAAAAATGTATCAGATATTAACAGTTGGTGAAAGAAGTTACACAATTCTCTGAACTTGGATGAAAAATTAAAGGAAAACAAGATAAAGTAATTACAGAAACTTATTGCATTCAAGCTGATTGTTACACTCAGAATAGTTCTCTTTGCACTGAATTAGTTTTATATTAGTTGCTTGTCTCGGTTACATAGCCTATTTCAAAATTACAGGAAGACTCATAGAAAAAAAAAAAAGTTACATAGAATTGGAAAGTCCCTGATTGGCTAGGAAACTTCTGTGATTAAGGAAACGTAGACATAAAAAATAAAAAGGTGACATAATTTCCTCTTGCGTTTGAAATTTACCAGTGGCAGTATAAAGAACCCTGCCGCATTGACAACACAGACTACTGTGATGTTTACTCCTCTTTCACCACTTACAGCTCCAACTTGGTGTTTCTCTTTCTGAGCTATAACTTTCTGTTGCCTCTTTTGCACCGTTGTAAATTCAGATTCATCAACGCTGAACAGAATATTTGCTGTGATTCCATTCTCATCGACAGTTTTTTTTTCAGCAGGTCGGAAAACTGGATAACACTGTCCCTATTGAACCCCTTAGCTCGGATCATTTATGCTCCTTCTGGGTGACGGAGAGAAAGATTTGAGTTTCGCTTCATAGAAGCACAGAACCACTACTTTCCGGTCATTTTTTTTCCTTGTTAAAAGTATAGGGAGCATCATATTTTCCTGCGACATCAAAAGCAAGCTTATGCATATCTTTGACTGTCAACCCATAAAACCTTTCTTCAAACAAGAGAATGTGGTCGGCAATAATTTTTTCCATATCTCAATTGAAGGTTGCTTGCCTTCCGAAGGACTTCATTGGAAAGCGTTTTTGCAATCAGAATATATCTTTGCTGTAGTCTATGGCATTCCATATACGCGAGCACACTCGTTGAGTCCATAGTCACCATTCCTTTATGCTGCTACCGCCATCTTCAAAGTATCATTTCATTTCTGGTAGGTTCCCCTTTTTGATATCTTGGAAACATAAAGACACAGAATCCCCTAATATATTACTTTTTCTTAACGTTGACCATAATATAATGCTTTATATTCATGTTGAAAAAAAAATACTAACAGTTTCCTAAATTGGACCCGTCCAATCCAGGCAATGCGCAGAGGTCCAACCTAGGCAACTTGTTCACTTATGCAATCAGACGACACTAAACAAATGCATGAAATTAAAAACTAGTTTCAATACATGCAGATAGTAGCTAATGAAAAATACTTGTAACGTATAGTATGGATATTGTTATTACTTACCCCCACTGTATACAGAAGCTTAAGATCCGTAGCGTAAAAATTGTAAGAGAAAACACCAAAACACATTAACGGTAATCCTATTCGCTAAGATGGTTACAGCTCACTGAACTTCAAGATGAGTACCTTAGGCAGCGTCAGCAAGCAGTGGTACCATCTGAACTGTTTTAAATACTTCTATATATGGAAATGCAACTGCGGTCCAATTTAGGCAACGGTCCAAATTCGGCAACTCTCCCCTATAGATGTTTAGTTGTCATTCTTCTGTTATGAAGTTTAGTAGCGCTATACATTGATGGTGTTTTTTCATGGTTAATGTAACAGCTTACAGGTATCCATGGAAACTGGACTTCCAAGCACAGTTCAACCTCCTGCTACCAAGAGTGGGTACCCCACTGATGATTTTTTAGTATAGTTTCCATTTTTCCTCCATGTTTATTTTTTAAATTTCTTGTATTTGTCCGCTATATGTCAACTTACTTATTTACTCACTTACTTACTGGCTTTAAAGGAACCCGGAGGTTCATTGCCGCCCTCACATAAGCCCGCCATTGGTCCCTATCCTGAGCAAGATTAATCCATTCTCTATCATCATATCCTTATGTCAACTAAAATTTTGAAATAAGAATAACATAAATAATTCCTCTACTTTAAGAAGCAATTTGCTTTATCCATGTGGGGTGATCTTCTTACTTCCCTTGGTAATCTGTGTCATGAAAATTCCAGGATATGAAATTTAATCTGTACTTTAATTTTCTTTATTTCTGAGTTTGTTAGGTTCCAAATTATTTTCTTCTGTGTTATCTATATCATTATCTATATTATCATGACCTTTGTTTTCCATTTTTTTAATTTTTTATTCTCGTGTGTTGCGGTATGATTATTCTAAAAGCGAATTTGTTAGAAATAATTGTTAGGGAAGTCTTTTACCGAGATGTCCATTATAGTAGCTATAGGCGGTGTTCAAATATTTTAATTTCAACATAACTAAAATTGGTTTTATTGGATTTATATTTTTATTAATTTATTTTTAGAACTGTTCATCGATTTTTTTTTAGAATTTTATGTTATTATAAACAAACGTTTTGGAGATATTCATGGTTGTATAGATTGTATTCCAATGTTTAAATTTCAACAATTAACTGAAATGATCTCCAATTTATGTTATAATACTGTGACATTCATAGCTTGTAGCAGTTCTTTCCACCATGTCAAAAGTATATAGCGGGAGGAGTTTATCTTGAAATACAGAAGAGGCAAATTTAAATGTATTGTGTGGCGTAGCGTCATCGTAAGCTAAAAAGCTCAGCTTTCCCTGTTAATAACAATTTCATAACAAACCTGCAGTTTATGAACAAAATTATTTATTAATTTTAATACAATTTATATTTACGCGTTAAATATTGTGATGCGGCAGCTTAGGATGATTTGAAGCCTGCATACACCAGCTTCCAATCCTCTCATTCTTCTGTGTAACCCAACCCGCAGATTGTCCATCTCTTTCTAACAAAACTACCCTGGTCTCAAGGCTCGCAAGAAGCTAGCTTTAACATTGAAAAGAATTTAGTTTCCGAGTTATCCCTTTGGTGAGTTGTGTTTAGTTGAAGTGTTAGTGTGCATTGTGGCTGATATAATAAATAATGAGTGAAATAACAGTTTCTGATACCAATTTACTTGAATGTTTAAGACAATTACATTTTTAAGACTGACTTACGAACAAAAGTGTGATTTAAAAAACGATCTACTCCCTTGCTATCAGTGAAGGACACAATCAAGACAGACGCATACTTACGTAATTAATTACTAATACTGTATTTATTGACCGTTAATATTGTGCTTTCTCTAAAATATATGACAGGGAGTGAGCTAGTGTTAAATTACAAGTATACGTGTCTATTTATTAGAGATATGTGTAAACCATGAAATCATAATTTACTACGTATTATTTGAGGTCATGTCTTATCGGTGTTACTTACGAGGTTCCAACCAATCTTCGGACTGCTGACATTGACTACTATTTATTTTAAGACTATATTTTTGCAATACGTTTTCTCATATGTACAGTAGTGGCAAACAAAAAAAAAAATGGACCGACTCTTGTAGCTGATTTCAGAGCCTTGTTCACTCCAGAGCACGATAGACTGGTAACTAAGACTCGTGGTTCGAATCCTGCCTGGGAAGGAAACTTTTTTTTCCTTATTCAAATTTATTCCCAATACTTTTCGATTGCTGGTAAAATTCATGTTCTGGGAATAACAAGTTAATTAAGTAGTAAAATATCGCTGCAATCGAAAAGTATTGGGAATAAATTTGAATAAGGAACAAAAAAAAAAAAAAGTTCCCTTCCCAGGCAGGATTCCAACCACGAAAGTCTTAGTCGCCAGTCTATCGTGCTCTGAGTGAACAAGGCTCTGAAATCAGCTACAAGGGTCGGTCTGGTTTTTTTTTTTGCCACTACTGTACATGGAAGACAATTTGAGTTAGCTTCCCCTGCTCAAAATTTGATGCTACGCCATATAATATCGTGTGTTATCGTATAGTGTCACCGGTAACACAAATAAAGTTCTTTAATTTTAGTGCACGTTTTCAACAATATGGTCCACACCTGTGGAGTAACGGTCAGCGCGTCTGGCCGCGAAACCAGGTGGCCCGGGTTCGAATCCCGGTCGGGGCAAGTTACCTGGTTGAGGTTTTTTCCGGGGGTTTCCCTCAACCCAATACGAGCAAATGCTGGGTAACTTTCGGTGCTGGACCCCGGACTCATTTCACCGGCATTATCACTTTCATTTCATTCAGACGCTAAATAACCTAGATGTTGATACAGCGTCGTAAAATAACCCAATAAAATAAAAAAATAAAAATAAAAAATCAACAATATGGAACGAGGCTTTTAAAGCACCCTGTATTTTACATTTTTACATTTTCTGGAGGTCTACAGCCAATAATACATAAATTGTTAAATATTCCAAAAAATGCTTAACAAAGATTGGTATACGATTTTTATGGGGGTAATTGTATTATCCCACTTGGTAATAGTAAGTTGTAATAAACCTTGGTAGCCGGAGGGTTAATATTCCTGCATATGGTATCGTCTTGTGATAGATGAAAGACAATTAGCATAGCTCTTCGATGTGATGGCTTCCCGGTGATGTTGCAAATATTACGACTTGCCACGGGATTACTGAATCTAATGAGATGTATTAAACCAGGGCATTTTTAACCAAATGACAAATCAACACCATGTTACAGGAGGATTGCATGCCTACCAAAAGACATCTATTCTATATTTAATGCTATTTTTCGAGAAAATGAAGCTTCGCTTATCATCCTTCTCAGTCTCAAAATATTTGTGCGTCAGTTATATTTTAATAAAATGTTTTACATATAAACATAACTATCAATTCATACAACCTACATTATCCTATCCTGTTTATAAGTATGCATAGGGGTGTAATTATTTCACTTATTTGAACTGTTGTATCAGTGAAGCGAGGTGACTCAGTGAAGTGAAGTTATGGTTTTACAGTGCCGTGAACAGTTCCGATCAGTGATAATTTATAGCGTCAATGAAATGTGTTCTATAGTGTCAGTGAAATGTGTTATAGAGTGTCAGTGAAATGTGTCCTAAAGTGTCAGTGAAATGCGTCATAGTGCCACTACAGTGAGTGAGATGAGGGTAAAGTGAAAGACTATTGAAACTTATGTAGGGTCTATACATATGTAGGTTGTATTGTAAAATTAGGCATTTTATTTATGTTTTATTATTAATTGTGATTATTGTGTGAAATTGTATTGTGTATTCTTATTGTATTGTGTATTGTAAATTTTATTGTGTATTTTTTATGATTTTATTGTGTATTGTTTATCATTTTATTTTGTATTGTTTATATTGTGTATACCACTGCCACCGGGTTCTTGCCCACTTGCAGTGTAAATAAATACATACACACATACATTAATTAATTCAACTGAAATTGACTTCATCACTAGTTTTATTTATTTATTTATTTATTTATTTATTTATTTATTTATTTATTTATTTATTTATTTTATTTGAATTTACAGTCTATGAACACAAAGTGCAAAAGACATTGTTTTAAAATTACATAGCAAATATACATAACATTAAGATTAAATATTTATGACGCCACAATTGAATTCATTAAGATTATAGTAAGGCCTACTTATCAACCATTCAGATACATATTTTTTAAACAAGTTTCTGTTGAAATCAAAAATAAAATGAGGAAATTTATTTGACACTTTCATTGCCATCATCAAAAAATTCTCTTTTATTTTAGACAATCTTGTCATGGGAAAATGTATCTTTTTTCTGCTGCCTTGTGTCATAATTGTGAATATCTTCCTTACAATAAAATCATTAAAATTATTCTTTACAAATAATAATAAATCTAAAATATACAAACGTAACTGTTAATATATTTTCAATTGAAAAGAGTGATCGACTTACTTACTTACAAATGGCTTTTAAGGAACCCGAAGGTTCATTGCCGCCCTCACATAAGCCCGCCATCGGTCCCTATCCTGTGCAAGATTAATCCAGTCTCTATCATCATATCCCACCTCCCTCAAATCCATTTTAATATTATCCTCCCATCTACGTCTCGGCCTCCCTAAAGGTCTTTTTCCCTCCGGTCTCCCAACTAATACTCTATATGCATTTCTGGATTCGCCCATACGTGCTACATGCCCTACCCATCTCAAATGTCTGGATTTAATGTTCCTAATTATGTCAGGTGAAGAATACAATGCGTGCAGTCCTGCGTTGTGTAACTTTCTCCATTCTCCTGTAACGTCATCCCTCTTAACCCCAAATATTTTCCTAAGCACCTTATTCTCGAACACCCTTAACCTATGTTCCTCTCTCAGAGTGAGAGTCCAAGTTTCACAACCATAGAGAAGAACCGGTAATATAGCTGTTTTATAAATTCTAACTTTAAGATTTTTGGACAGCAGACTGGATGATAAAAGCTTGTCAACCGAATAATAACAGGCATTCCCCATATTTATTCTGCGTTTAATCTCCTCCCGAGTGTCATTTATATTTGTTACTGAGTGATCGACAATGTTCATTATTTGAAGAATTAGTGATTATTCTTATTGCCCTTTTTTTGCAACTTAAGCACCTTATTGATACTCACATGAATGAAATATTCGTTTTCAGATGTGTCGGAGGGCATTGAAATGAAACAAAAATCTGTTCACAACGTCTTCACGGAGGTAACATGAAAGTTATTTTGTTAATGTAATAGTAATACTTCTAGCACTAGAAAACAAATATTGTTCACTAGTAGGTGTATTTAATTTTGAAACTCGCTCCTGCATGTAAATAGTTTTTTTGGGGGGGGGGGGTAGAAGAGCTCATTTAAAAACTCTCTGTTAATTTTTCTATTAACAATCATCTGCCGGAATAAACATTTAGATTTACTGACAACCCACTCCTTTAAAAGTTAAGCGGAAATTAAGCTCTTCTTTTGTCATATCTCAATAGTTCTTGTATAAATATCATTCAATGATAAACATATCATTATCAACAGTAACCTCACTAGAAGTTTTGATTTAACTAGAGAAAATCAAAACTCGAGTGGGATTTAATTGACTATTACACGATTAGAAGAAAGTATATAAAGATTATATGTAATAAACTATTAATTGACTTACTAAAAGTCTGTTTCACTAATGTTAGCTTCACCAAAACGTTTGAACGGAGGCGCAGTTTTCAGTTGACTGTCTATGGGGTAAACAAATGACGATCGCAAAGCATGTTTTATAGTACCGTAAAGAATTTGCAATTTGAAATGTTGGCAAACAAAGAAAAAAGTGATAAAAACAGAAGAAAGTATATAAAGATTAGAAGAAATACAGTAATCTAATACAATAAAATAGATATTAATTGACTTACTAAAATTCTATTTCACTAATATTACCGTCACCAAAACGTTTGAACGGAACTGCCACTTTCAGTGGACTATATATGCGGGAAACAAATGACGATCGCAAAGCATGTTTTATAATACCGTAAAGAATTTGCAGTTTGAAATATTGGCAAACAAAGAAACAAGTGCTAGGGAAGTGATAAAAACAAACAAATGCTAGAGAAGTGACAAAAATAAACAAATGCTAGGGAAGTGTTAAAATTGTGCGATAAGCAGCCACGATTAGTTGGAATACATCCTTTCGTACCATTTTATTGGTCAAAAGTAGTATGACATAGTAGTAATGTAATAGTCAATGTAAAGTGTGATTGCTCGACTAGCATAATGTGATATGCCATAGAGCGGGGCTAACTATTCTTCCTAAGTCATTTTGTGAACAAAATAACACATAAGTTGGCGTTGTATGTTATTTTCGGTTCTCTTTTAAAGATATCCGTTTTTGATATAACCTACATAAAACAGTACTGCAACGTAAATGTAAATAAGTTCCACCCGTTCCACCTGTTCAAGATAATAATCTGAAAACAACGTTTCGCGTCACATGAGTAAAATATACCGGTACTGGCTTATCAATAGCAGAATTGAGCTTCGTCAACTCATGGTTACCATGTTTCCGTAGACCCGATATTGTCAGGTTCAAATCCGACGGTGATGGATTTTAAAGCACGATAAAATCCTTACCATAACTTTTTCCAAGAGACAAGTAAAGCTGTAGGTGTACTCTGTTAGATATTTCAATTTCTTTTCTCCCCCCCCCCCTCAAACACTATTTTTTTGCCTTGATGAATCTAAGCCTCTAAAAGCTATTACTTTTGCTTGAATATGGACAGAGCAGTTGAGGGAAACGAACAATACTTATTTACTTACTGACTTTTAAGGAACCCGGAGGTTCATTGCCGCCCTCACATAAGCCTGCCATTGGTCCCTATCCTGAGCAAGATTAATCCAGTCTCTATCATCATATCCCACCTCCCTCAGATCCATTTTAATATTATCTTCCCATCTACGTCTCGGCCTCCCAACTAACATTCTATATGCATTTCTGGATTCGCCCATACGTGCTACATGCCCTGCCCATCTCAAACGTCTGGCTTTAATGTTCCTAATTATGTCAGGTGAAGAATACAATGCGTGCAGTTCTGTGTTGTGTAACTTTCTCCATTCTCCTGTAACTTCATCCCTCTTAGCCCCAAATATTTTCCTAAGCACCTTATTCTCAAACACCCTTAAGCTATGTTCCTCTCTCAAAGTGAGAGTCCAAGTTTCACAACCATAAAAAAACAACCGGTAATATAACTGTTTTATAAATTCTAACTTTCAGATTTTTTGACAGCAGACTGGATAATAAAAGCTTCTCAACCGAATAATAACACGCATTTCCCACATTTATTCTGTGTTTAATTTCCTCTCGAGTATCATTTATATTTGTTACTGTTGCTGCCAGGTATTTGAATTCTTCCACCTCTTCAAAGGATAAATTTCCAATTTTTATATTTCCATTTTGTACAATATTCTGGTCACGAGACATAATCATATACTTTGTCTTTTAGGAATTCACTTCCAAATCTATCTCTTTACTTGCTTCCAATAAAATTCCCGTGTTTGAGGGAAACGAACAATCCCAGTAAAAAAAAACCTCCTTAGATGTTATCCACTCATGTTTTCACCTAGGTAGAGTGTGGATATGGGTTTGTTTTCTGGCGCTAGAAATCTAATTCCTCGTAGATGATTGTCTTTGTGCTGTCTCAATTAGATCATGCAGATCATGATTGAACATAATATTATAAATCTATTCAATCTGAATGGGAAAATAACTATTCATAGAGGCTAATACTGTATTTGAAAGGAGACATTAGCAATGGCTTCAAGAGTCAGAACTTCAACAATATGTTTGATCAAATATGAAGAGTCCACTGCAAGAATGATGGACGTCACTTTCTTGTCGAAAATGAACCAAGACTGTCAATGCATAGCTTAAGACATAATATACAGGGACATCATTTTATTTTTACTTCAATTTTTATTGTACCTGAGTTTTTGAATGTACTTCACTCCTACCCCTTCTATTAATGAAGTTCAACCGTCCTCCACACAGATCCAAGACCGCATATACAGTCATAGTAGCCTTACACTCATAGTAAACAGTACGTTCCAAAAATATGTCCGCGTTTTTCAGTGACGAAAGAGCTTTCAATATTGCATCATTTTCCATTTGCCTACGTCGCATCCCGGTTTCCCCCACCTGCTTCTATTCGCCTCTCTGTAAATACTAGTGGCTCGGCTGTCTTTCCTCTTTCCTGAGAACATTAATTTCTGTTAGGAATTGGACATCTACGTAATATTATACCCATACAATTGTTTAAAATAACTTAAATAAAAGGGCCTCGTTAAGTAATTAACTGCCACGTGATTTCCTGCCTTTCTACGACGCTGCGACGTAACCACTTGGCTGGATAGTACATAGCATGTCTGAGTAATTTTCTTTTCGGATCGGGCAGAAGTGAAGATTGAATTTAGAGTACGTAAGGTCTCTTTTATAGAGTAGGTACAGAATTATTTCAACCTGGTAATTGGAATTACGTACAAAGTCTATAGTGCGATAATATGCACATTAGAACTGAAGCCTGTATCGAAATGAACGGCCACCATTTAAAAAAAAAGTGTATAAATATCCATATTATGATTATTTTTCAATTTAACTTCATTCTCTATATCGTACGCTAATGTGCTGTAGACAGTATAATATACACTGCATAATGACTACGTACGAATGGATAGCTTAGTTCGTGAGTAAAAACACTCATTGTTAATACTGTACTGTATTTTGATTAAACAAAAACCTAATGAAAATGATCAAACTCAAAATCGCGATATTTCCTAGTTTACGTAAATGGATGAAGTACTTTTCTTCCCCCCCTATACCTAGTAAGGTGATTTGTTTGTATATTACGCCAGTATCATCGAACTCCAGTCGTGGAAGGGGGTTTCCGATTCTTAATCGTTGACCCAAAGGTATAGCCAGGTTAATATTAGAAATGTTAGTAAAAATAAAATGATGTCCCTGTAGAATGTACATACAGAGTTATATGGCATTAACACTGATAGTCGTCCACACCTGTGGAGTAACGGTTAGCGCGTCTGGCCGCGAAACCAGGTGGCCCGGGTTCGATTCCCGGTCGGGGCAAGTTACCTGGTTGAGGTTTTTTCCGGGGTTTTCCCTCAACCCAATATATGAGCAAATGCTGGGTAACTTTCGGTGTCGGACCCCGGACTCATTTCACCGGCATTATCACCTTCATCTCATTCAGACGCTAAATAACCTTAGATGTTGATAAAGCGTCGTAAAATAACGTACTAAACACTGATAGTCATTGTCCAGTAATGATCGGAAAACCACAGTTAAGCTTTGAGCGCTAAGCATTTCAAACTTTCAATTGCTTCTCCTGCAAAATGTATACCAAATGACATCCATCATTCTTGCAGTGGACTCTTCATATAGAAAATTCCGTGTGAACAGGTCTTAATGTAATGGTTACAGATCCTGGAAAAGATCGGCAAGGTAGCAAAGAACTATACCAGCATTGTGGATGTCGTCAGAAATGCTAAGAGCGACGTCACTGACAATGAGTACTCAAAAGTGTCTGTTTTATTTCATCACGCACAATCCAAGTCCACGGATCCAGAATTATACAGATTCCCTCCTATTCACTTTCGTTATAATTGGCTATTTACTTAATTAACCGCGCCGTTAAAGCGTCATGCCTTGGGCTAGGGATACGGAAGTAGCGCTGCCTCGAATCCTCATGGGGGAAGAGATTTTTTCAAGAAATTTCGCCGTTGCCCACCCAACATGACGATTAGAGATATCTAATTTCCGTGAAATACGGTTTTTCAGAAAAAAAAATACTCAAGCACTTCCAGGTCAAAATATTGTAAGTTTAAACTCTCGAAATAACGTAAAAGTTTGTGTATACGCGAAATATTTTTTTTAACACAAATTTATTCGGAATTAATTATTTTCAATAGAAATGTTTATTCTTTTATGCAATTTTAATTTAATGTGCTCTGAAGATATTCATTGTAATCACATTAAATATATGCGTGAATTAATGCAATATTAGTTTTGATGAAGCTAAGTTCACTGTCTGCCGTACTGTTTCAGTCAAGTTACAGCGAGCTCAGAATATGTGCGTCAGATACGTGTGCAACATCCGACGATATGATCACATATCACCGTCCTTCGCAAGTTTTTCGTTGCTCCGACTTAAAGAACGTAGTACTTTACACTCTTTGTCTTTACTCTTTCGAATTCTGCACACTTCAACACCAAATTACCTTTCGTCTCGTTTCTTTGATCTATACTCTAACCACGACGTAAATACCAGATCACTTATCTGTGGTGCGTTAAGTATACCTCTTCATAGAGCATCTCGTTATTCATCATCTTTTACAGTATCCACCTCGCGACAATGGAATTCCCTGTCACAAAGTATTAGGGGCTGCAAGACAATAAACACTTTTAAAAACAGCTTAAAGCATTTCACTCCAATCATACTGACTTAAACTATCACTGTCTACATTGTTACTCCTTCCTTTAGACATGCATCCTGATAGTGCTGTATTTTCAAAATTGTCTCATAATAATCTCTTTCTATTATCTAACATTATTTGAAATATATTAACATTCTATGTATTTTAGCTTAATTCTGCTACATAATTCGTATTTCAGTGTTTAATTAATAGTTCATAGTATTTTGTTGTTTAATTCCTAATAACCAGGGAACGGATTTATATGGACTAAAAATATATGAAATATGTAAATATATATGTAGTTATTTTTACCAAAATATGGAATTAAATATGGATTTTTACCAAAATATGGAATTAAATATGGACTTAAAATTATAAAAAAATGACTATGTACGTTAAATATTGGTACATTTTAATCAAACTAAACAAAAAATATAATGGACGTACCTTATCTTCCAATGTAGTTTCAACAAAACACAATTTTTATTGTCTGTTACCATAACAATAGGTTACAAACATTTCTTTCAAGTGCTGAAAAGTGAATCTTCTTCTATTGTCTCTGAGGATAGATTTATACTGACTAAAAGAGCGTTCGACGTCACAAGAAGTAACTGGTACATAATTCAATTTCACAATGTCTGCTGGGGATAAGTCCAAGTTAATCTTCACTGTTGATTCACCACTCATCACAGCAACAACCTTTTGTAGTTCTTCATATCCAGGGTTTTTTGAAAGTACAGTGTCCACCTTAGCTCTTACTGCATCTGCAACTTTACCTCTACCACGATTCAGTTGTTCCACAGTACTATTTATAATTTCAAAACTTTCAGATAGTGAAAGGTGCCTATTTTGGAGACTTTTGAGCGTTTTTATGATGCATGAAAATGTATGCTGAATGTGAGCTAAGTCATTCTTCACACTTATGTCACAGGTAACTGTTTTCGCAGTATCAATTGAGACTGCATCTTCAGAGTCCAATGCAAGGAGAACATTGTTAATAGAGTCTATATGTTCGGCATAATATTCAACTGCTTCTAGCCATGTACCCCATCTAGTTAAAATTGGCTTTGGTGGCAATGGAATTTCAGGGTACATTTCTTTCAACACGTTAACTCTACTGGGAGCTTTGAGAAATACTTTTTTCACTGATGAAATCAACAAATCTACTTTAGGGAAATTGTCTCTGACCACTTCTGCCACACGATGAAATGCATGCGCCACACAAGTAAAATGAGTCAATTTAGGATATACAACAGATAATGCTTGTCCAGCTTTGACCATATAAGGGGCAGCATCGCTAATAAAGAATAACACATTATCGTACATAATACCCTTTGGCCACAGGATACCCATAGCTTCGTTGAACAGTTTAACTATAGTTTTGTTATTGCACTTTTCTAGAACATCACAATGTAAAAGAATTCGTTCAGAATATTGTTCACTTAACAAACCGATAACTACATTACCAACAAGTCTACCTTCTTTGTCGGGAGTCTCATCAATGGAAACCCAAATTGAACTATCTTTAATTTCATCTCTTATCTTCTGTATTGTCTCATCGTAGATGGATGGAGCATACGTCTTCCTAAGTGTTGACTCATCCGGGATTGTATGTTGAGTATATTTTTCAAGGAATTCCCTGAAGACCTTATTCTTTAGTTTGTAGAGAGGAATATCAGCAGAGATGAGAGAACGGCACAGGTCGATGTTAAACTCAGATCTTACATTCGATGTTGTTGGTTGTGTTAAAAACAATTGTCTCTGCTTGGAATTTAGTTGTTTGTTGGCCTGATGTTTACTAGTTGTAATGTGTTGTTGCACCAGGAACTTTTGTGTAGATGATACTGCACACTGACACAAATTACAAAATAATATTTTATTGTCAGTTGATAAACCATCTTCTTTAAATTCTGAAATGTAACTTGTTAGTTTTGATTTTAAATTGACTGAATGACGTACTTTTGGCATATTTACCGTCTTTATAGTATGATTTACAAAACTGAACCTATGTGTACTCTGACTGGCATTTAACTGTTGAGCTGCACAACTGAAGTCTGTTAAAAATTTTAAATTAAATTAATACAGTTTTGTAACTTACTTTCCCATTGTTGATAGGACTGCTAATTTTCAAATAACTCTGATGTTAAAGGGATTACTGAACATGTGTTTAAATCTCTATTGTTGAAATGTATTTTTAAAAGTTAATGGAATTTTGTTTTGTTTTATTGTTAAACCTAATATAATATGGACTGTTTTATATGAAATATGGAAAATATATGGAAATTAACGAAAATATGTACTAAACTCTAAAATATGGAAAAATATGGAAAATAAAAGTAGGATTTTTCAACCCTACACATTGTGAAACATAAAGATAATGCAAAATATAAATTATATTAGCTTTATAAGTAAATATGTATTTACATATAAATCCTTTCCCTGCTAATAACTCTTGTATACATGTAGCTCTTATCTAAATCAAATTGTTGAATTCTTTGTAAGTTGATACATACAGTATGTATATATACTTTTTGCTGGTTGAGTGGAAGAGAAGGCCTTACGGCCTTAACTCTGCCAGCTAAAATAAATCATTATTATTATTATTATTATTATTATTATTATTATTATTATTATTATTATTATCATCATTATTACTGTTGGCAGGAATGGCATTGATTGAATTTACCTGGATTTACGATTATTAATGAAAATTTCTTTAAAATTGTAAATACTTAAAATATAATCTCTTTTGCACTGTCATTTTACTATAAAATGTTCAATGTAATATTTAAACCCAATTTTAATACCTACAGAATTTTAAATCTAATATTCAAACCGTATTTCGAATGACTTTATTTTAAAATAAAAAGTAGAAATAGTCTGAATGTTCTTCTTCTTCTTCTTTTTGCCGTTATTTATGCTCGCGTTAACATCTCTGGTCTCTGAATGTTTGTGGTGCCTATTAGTTTATATTATTCACACAAAGTATATGAGACTGTTACACTAATTTCTCTACATAACAGATAAGTGCAGATAGGAAACTTAAGAATTGTTAAAATATACAAAGATCCTTAAGATTCCCTTGATGATACAGATCTCTAGTCTTTGTAGGAATATTCAGTACAGTACGATTATATTTTAGTCCTGACAGTCGCAGGCGATGTGCGCATGGGTCAGGCGAGTCCATTTAGTTACGCCAAGGGGTGTTTGGGTTAGTCACTCGCTTGCCTTCGGAGCGATCGGATGTCATGCGTGCGGTAGAGCGATATGTTTCCAGTACAGTTAAACTGTGCTGCATTCCTTTACCGACCGCTCGCCCTTTTTTCTACTCCGGAGCTCTCCCCACTACTCCTATTACTTTCCCTCTTTCGCGTCGCCGAGCTGTCAGGACTAAATAATCGGTCTCTAATATATTTTGCACGACAAGAGTTAAAAAGTAATAATTTTAAATGCGAAATAACACCGAATTTATGTTTCTTTCTGCAAAATAACACCAAAATTAACTGAGGGTTATACTGATTATTTAAGATTTTATTCACTGTAAAATTGCGTCCCAAATAAAGAGGAATTAGGGTAGCTGCATCGAAATCCGGTTTCGTACGCGTACCGGGAGCGACACCTGAAAACCTGATTTGCATAATAATTTATATAGCCTATGTTACTCTAGGTGCATTAACAGAAAATCACAATTCAAGTCACACAGAGTTTGTGTGCACTCAAAGTTGGGTTTCTGGCATCTTGTCAGTCCATTTGAGGTGTGTAGATATAAAGGAAAAAATTGAGACGGTTTCGGGTGTAGGTCGTGGGTAGCTCAGTCGGTAGAGAGTTTATTCGCTAAGCGAAAGGTCCCGGAATTGATACCCGACCCCGGAACAATTTTTCCATTGAAATTGTTCAGACACTAACTCGTCGACCACCGCTCCCGTCTCCGTGTTTGGATCAGTGTTTTGAGTGTGAACGCCCCCATAATTAAATTACCCAACCTCCTTGATATGTTATTACACAGTCCGTGCTCAACACCGCCTTCAAATCACATTCTTTCTTAACAGTGATTATATAAATTTTTCAACTCCTTCATGTAAAAACAGCAAATTTCTCATTAGAACTTCAAGACAATATAACACGTTGCACATTCAAACAGGGAAATAATTTACTTCGCGTTCTAGACGCCATAAAGAGGTCATTTATTACGCAGCCAATTAGAATTGCATTTACTGATATGAGGAGTCTTTTTGTATGGAATGAAGATAAAGTTGTGTGAAGTTGGGTTATACAGAGTGTCCCACATTGATGTGTACACATTTTGAAACACTATTTATCAGCAACGAGATGAGACAGAAGTACGATTTTTGCGGTTTTGCATTCCTTAAGCTCGTACATGTTCAAAATGGCCCCCTTCCGCCACAGATACGCTCCCAACAACGACGACAACAGAGCGACATACCAAATGGATTGTTGCTAATGGAAAATCATTACAGGCATGAACTCTCAGTTCATCCAGTGTTTGTGGTTTTGTGGCGTACACTGTGTCCTTTAGTGCTCCCCATAGGTGGAAGTCTGGGGGATTAAGTCCGGAAATCGAGGGGGCTACAGACATTATGGAACGAAGTATAAAAAGTATTACAGTTATTACTCTTCATTGTCGCAGACTCGGGTGAGCCATACTCCTTCCTGGGCATCCGTAGACGACTGGCAAGGGCGACCACTGTAGTGTTTGATGACGTCAAAGCGGACATTTTCATCGTGGCGACGGGCGTTCTAATTTCTGCCTTAAAGGGAGTGTTGGCGCTAGTGATTATCTTCTGGGCCGCGATTAACATCACCATCCGCATCATCAACACAGTCTACAGTGTCATCAAGGCCATTATATTTTAACTCACGGACCACGGTACGAACTTTACTAAATTTCACACATTTTATCGCTTGTGCAGCAATCAAATTTCGTCGGCTAATTCAAATCTGTGAAACAGATTTAGTGTAGTCTACTTTCAAGTACCGGTATGTGCTGTATTTTCAGAAAACAGACAAGATATCAAACTTAAATCTATTCAGTAAAAGGTAAAGGTATCCCCGTAACATGCCATGAAGACACTTGGGGGGCATGGAGGTAGAGCCCCATGCTTTCCATGACCTCGGCACTAGAATGAGGTGGTAGTGGTCTTTACTTCAAGCATATGGAGGCCAAGGGACATATAATTTTAATTAGGCCAAGTGATATTTATTTACCGGTAGTTCCCCAATTTATTTCATGATCAGTGTCATTACTACTTCTACAGTGGCTGTTCGCGGTATAATTTATAGGTGGATGCACGTAACCATGGATAAATAAATATATATTTATCCAGTCACGTAACATTATCTATGAACAGGGAAAGACAGAGGGAGGATCCAGGAGGTTCAGATCTCCCCCTCCCAAATTGCCGGAAAATGTTAATAGAATACTGTAATGAAATTTTAGAAGTTACTTTTCTCAGCAAAAACAAGTTTAAAACGAATTTCTTGTAACATCTGCAATTTCACTTTTATAACATTTTCCAAACCAACAACAATTATGTGCACTGCAGTTGTATAATAAATAATCTTACGGTCTTACTAATAAAAACTCTATATACACACGTTTAACTGTCTTATACTTATACAATGAGTAGCTCGTTTATAAGTCGTGTGTAAATTCCTTACTAATAATCACTACATACGTCGTGTATAACAGTACAACTGTTACACAGCTACGTCATAGTTTCGTCATTACTTCGTTACGAAAGGTAATAGAATATCTGAGGTTCTCTACTGGATCCGGTAGAGCGCTCTAGTGTGGCGTGTTAAATATCGATAGTACAACTGGCTCTAATCGATTACCACACTACATTTTGGTCAAAGAGTATAAGCTACAGCAATATTATTCTAATAATTCTATGATCTTTGGTTTGTTCTTCTGTGGTTACAAGGTAAACATCATCATAAAATGACAGTCGATACGAACAACTGTTAGAGGGGCGGCCATTTTTTCCCTATATACAACGCTTAAACATGGGGTTTCGTGTATATAACTACTTCAAAGCAAGTCCCATTGTATAGTTACAGCCTGTTTATATGTCCATAGCTTATTCACGGTTTATTAGTAACGTTTTCTGTCTCAACTCAGCATAAGTCTCGTATAAAAACTATACACGGTTTATTAGTAAGACTGTTAGTGTGTATATATATATATATATATATATATATATATATATATATATATGTGACGCACTTCTACCATCTACTCTTGATTCAAAATAATTTGTGACGCCAGCTGATGCATTCTGAGAGCAATGTTCCGTACTACAGTGACTCCCGTACATGGTGCGCGCGCGATCTGTCGGTGTTTTTCGAAAATAAACAAACGTTACACTGCGAGAACAAAATTACAAAACAAATGCAGATGATACAATAATGAAACAGTATTAATATCGAAACTGGTCAATCTAATAATAAGTTAAACTGTAAACAGTACCAACAATAACAATATTATAACTTAACACAAGAAACTCGTTTACTATACGTTAGTTAGCTGGCAATTGTTACGCACAAAGCAGACGAAATACAAATGCGAACAAGTATGGCCATGGATGGATGGATATTCAACCATAATGTGGCTTTGTTTATAAGATGAATCGGCAACAACGTTACTACGTCACACTCAGAACGGTTGTTTCACGGTCAGGCATGCTAACCCTTATGCCACAGTCTAGTAAATACAGGGAATATGAAAAGTCCGGTAATACTGTCAATATTTTATTACACAAAAACTACTAATGATAGCACTTTCAAACACACGTCAGTTTAAAGTCAAACTCTCAAAGTTATTCAGCCGCTTAATTTTCAGCGACGAAGCGACATTCCATACGAGTGGGAAAATTAACAAGCACAACTGTCGTGTTTGGGGTACACAGAAGCCTCACAGAATCATTGAACATGAGCGTGATTCACCAAAGGTGAATGTTTTCTGCGCGTTGTCACAACGAAAACTGTACGGACCTTTCTTCTTCATTGAGGCTACTATGACTGGACATTCATATCTGGACATGTTGGAGCAATGGTTGGTGCCTCAACTTAGACAAGATCTCGATGACGATTTCATCTTTCAGCAAGATGGGGCTCCGCCACATTTCCACAATGCAGTTCGTCTGATCGTCTGAGATGTCTGATCGTTGGATAGGACGTGCTGGAGTAAGGAACTGATGTTTCATGACGTGGCCCCCAAGGTCACCCGATATGACTGCATGTGACTTTTTTCTATGGGGGTATCTAAATGACCGTGTGTTTGTACCGTCTTTGCCACTTGATTTAGAGGAACTAAAAACCAGAATTCGAGAAGCTGCCGCCACGGTCACAGAGGATATGTTGAAAAGGGTATGGGAAGAGTTTGATTATCGTTTGGACATCTGCCGAGTCACTCGTGGTTCACACATTGAATCTCTGTAAGGTGTAAAACGAACTTTGAGAGTTTGACTTTAACTGACGTGTGTTTGAAAGTGCTATCTTTAGTAGTTTTTGTGTAATAAAATATTGAAAGTGTTACCGGACGTAGGGAATATGCATCCATAGATAGTTGCTAACCACTAGGATCGCTACTATCGCCTCATCACAGACAATGCGAAATAGTACCGGCACAGTCTATTGTTCCACTCTAGTACCATCACAACTGAAGCTTCGTGACTGTAAATACTAGACTTTGCTTATGCCACAGCGGTGGACTCCAAGAAAGGACTGGTCTAGTCTTTTTATCCACTGTCTACGGACTGAGCGAGTTTTCAAGTAACATGCATAATAACACAAACTTTTAGACAAGGATTGCCGTTGTTTTGGAAGAAAACAAGCTTAAAATATAATGATAAAAGGTCTCAAACATATTCGTCATGTATATTCATAAAAATGGCCAAATGGACTGAGCGAGTTTTGGGACTACTCTCTTCCATTAGTTTTGAAGTGATTAATGCTTTAAAGTTGTCTTCATTATTATTAGTAATTTTGATTTCATCAACTTAATAGTTTCCAAGATCTAGTTCTTAGTTTTAAAGAACCAGTCCAAGGCGTTGATTTTTCTTGAGGAGTGTTATATTCCTAACAGGTGTAGTAAAATTTAATTGATTTATTTAAAACTGTTATAGGAGATAATTCGCTGAGGAGAGAGATGGAACTAACTACAGCATAACTTCTGTGCTATAAACCAGCATTTCTCAAACTTTTTTGAAGTGGGGACCACCTTTTTAAATCAGAACAGTTCCGCGGACTACCTTACTCTTCTTCCCTTCGAAAGCAAATTTATCATTTTTGTAGCATATTTTAATACCAGTAAGTTATACCTATATTTTAAAATAGAATTAATTAATTAAAATTAATTTATTTCAATTAATTTTATATTAGTATTAACTAATTAAGTTAATGTTAATAGAAGAAAATTTATTTTCGTTTTTTTTTAATAATTCAAGGCTATTAGAGTTTGGATAATCTTTAACTTATTAATTAAAAGATAAATAAATGTTGGTACTCACATTAATAATTCTACAGGTTTACTTTTTACACTTGCGTGTTTCGTCTCTAAGTGCCGTTTCAATTTCGCGGGTTTCATACACTCGTTTGAAAGCACTTCGTAACAACGCACCGAGGTTTTGGTTAACTCTGATTGCCACACCAAGTAAATCCAAGTTCCAAATAACTCTTGTCTTATTTACGAAAGTATTTTTTCTTTGAACAGGACTAGATATTTCTTTAATGGCACTAGAATCACTGATATTAATATCTTCACACACAGCTTCTGAACTATTAGCACTGCCTAAATGAAGCGTATAATTATGTTAATTTCTTTTCAAAGATCCGGATTGAAGCCAGTTTTCCATTATGTATAATGGGCACTATTTAACAGACACACAGACAACTACTAGCGTGTACCACATAAACAACAAACAAATAACTGCTAAAAGGCAAGCGACGAATCAACAATGCACAGAATTTGTTTTAAGTTACTTGTGATTGACTACAAAAAATATAATTAGAAAAGTATTGTAATTTAAATTTATGGATCTGATTCGCCCGGATTTTAAAATAGGCGGAGTCTAAAATTTCTTATATCGTCATCTGGAAAAACAGAAATAAAAAGAATTAATGCAGAAACATGTCCGATTTTCAACAAGTAAATATGCAATTTGGCACGTTCTATTATTGGTGTACGACGTACAGTACGTGACCATTTCAATGTGCAGACTGGGTGTCGGCAAAACTATTAAGAAAGTCATAAATACATGAAAAGATTTGGTACTTTGGTTCTCTGTTATGAATTCGGGTGGTCCCTGGCTGGGTTACAGGCGCGCGATATGCAGGGAAAAGATGGCGAGAAACACCACGTTCATAGTGCTTTAAATCCCTCTTTTGTTGCTGAGAGTAGAGTGGGAAGTCAGTAGACAGGTAGGGTAATAAATTATAAAATGTCAGTACTGGGAGAAAAAGTGAAAGGCGACTGTCATGTGTCATTTCCAAACTCTGAGATTTTCAGCTGTAGTGTGATATGCAATTCGTTTGAACTTTATTTTTTCTTCTGTCTTTTTTGAAGGACCGCAAGGGCAGACCTCGAGGACCACAGGTGGTCCGCGGACCATAGTTTGAGAAACGCTGCAGTATAAACTATTGCACAGTTAAATAATGTTATAAAATTGTCATTGAAACTTCGTCGATAAGCATATATTTGTCCCAGTGTTAAGGCAATTTCACAACCTGGATATCATATGCACTCTGTCTGAAGCAACGAATAGAAATTGATTCTAAAGTTCAGTTCCAGTTAATAACGGGCACAATGTAATTCACCCTAGAGGGTTATCAATTTCTGCCTGCATAACATGAAATGTTCCTCTGTTATCCACATACGAATATAAACTAAATTGACCAGTTAGATGGCATTAACTTTTATTTTAATTGCGTGTAAGGGGATATGTGATTTCTACATGTGTGGTACTACGGCGCTTCACAACGAAAAGTTTACGCAAACTGGCATTGCATCCGGGTGTCGACTGCCGTTCAACATGGTGAAACACGCTCGCACTGCGTTGGTGCTGGAGGTATTTCCAGCACCTGCTGTAAAAGATATATTTGCATTCCATTGCAAATTTGTAGTAAATTTCATATTCAATTACGTGTATGATTCGTTATGAAATGCATAGCCTATCTCAAATAATTTGCAATTAAACAAACCTTGCAACACTGAATGTGCACGATAATGGATCATAATGTAGGCCTATAAATATTTAATATAATACTGCGTGTACCGTAAGTAATGTCATTAATTTCGGGCAGTTATTTATTTATTTTTTTAGACATTTCAAACAAAAAAGTGCCATACAATTTTCCTCGTTTTCGTCTCTTTTTCGAGATAAAACTTATTTTATATGAAATATTTCATAGTGTTTTTGGGGGAAAGCTATTGATTTAATTCTCAATATGCTCAGTCAATTTAAGAGGCCAGTGTATTATGATAATAAATTATTGAAAAAAGAAATAATTTTGTTCTTTAAATGTATAGAAATTTGATCTAAACAAATGTAACAATGTAAAATTCCTTAGCAGAACGAAAAGTTACATTTGTTCAGGTCAAGTTTCTGCACATTTAAGGGACAAAACTAAAATTATTTCAGTTATTTATTATCATAATACACTGCTCTCTTAAACTGAGCATATTGGGAAATAAATCAATAGTTTTCCCAAAATACACTATTAAATGTTCCATATAAAACCATTTTTATCTTGAAAAGAAAGAAAAAAGAAACAAAATTGTATTCAACCTTTTTGTTTGAAATATATTTTAAAAAAAACCTACTGAAATTAATGTCTTACTTACGTTTGTTGCATAAAACAGTTGACAGCTTGTGTAACCGTGGAGAATAATAAAATCTTTCAGATGGTATACACAAAAATATCGGATGTAATTTTAAAATGTTTCCGATTACGCCACAACTCGCACAATAATGATATCAAGAATTGTTTGTTTTTGTGGAAAAGAGTGTCTTTTAAAATATGCTGTTTGACGTGTCCGAGCGTTTTTCGAGAAACATTTCCATTTAGCTGTAGCAGAAAATATGCGTGACTTTTGAAACGCACTGCATAAAAATTAGCTAATGGTTTTGATATTGCCTCTGTATCCGCAACATACGTGTTTAAAGACTTGCTAAACGCTAAATTTGATAGCAAACTATATTTGGCAGAATGTATAGCCTATAACGAAACTTATAACTACAGTAATGGATGATAATCTAATTACATAAATCTCTTCTCCAGGTCTGATGAAATCTCTCTCCTTCGTCAGCCACTCTGGACCCTTCTGGCGGACACGTAAGGTTATCAAGGTACTGTTTAAAGACATAATCAGCATCATCGTCATCGTTGTCATTGTTGCGCTGGTGGTGTGCTACCTGCTGCTCTCAATATGTGCCACAGTCGTGTTGATTGTTGTGCTCATCATAATCACGACGGTCATCACCATCTTGTTGTTTGTTCTGGCAATATTGCTCTAACTTATCATCACCTTTATTTAACACGCTGTGTCCCAAAATTATTGCTCACAATACTTCATAGCTATTAACGCTACAGCAAACAAAAAACAAGTGTCAATAAACATATAATCTTTCTAAGTTTTGTATGATATCTTAGTAAGTCCTCTGCTCACACAACACACATCTAGGAGATATTCCATTATTCCTACCATCTACCGCCTGCATCCCAGCAGTGATGGACGCCGTAGCTCCTACATGTTACTAGTCAAAGGACAAACGTAATAAGAACTTCGCTTTACGTGCCCTCACAGGGAGTTAGGTCAGGTGAATACAGAAGCCTGATCTTCGGCAGTGCAACGGCCAATCCAACGTTTAGGTACTGTACACATGGAAGTAAGGTGGTGTAACGGCCAATCCAACGTTTGAGGAAGATCCTCGTTGAAGGTACTCATGCAAGTGAGGTGGTGCAACGGCCAATCCAACGTTTGAGGGAGATCTTCGTTGAAGGTGCTCATGCAAGTGAGGTGGTGCAACGGCCAATCCAACGTTTGAGGGAGATCCTCGTTGAAGGTACTCATGCAAGTGAGGTGGTGCAACGGCCAATCCAACGTTGAGAAACACATGGAAGTAAAGTGATGCAATGGCCAATCCAACGTTGAGGGAGATTCTCACTGAACTACTCATGGAAGTGAGGTGGTGCAACGGCCAATCCAACGTTTGAGGGAGATCCTCGTTGAAGGTACTCATGCAAGTGAGGTGGTGCAACGGCCAATCCAACGTTGAGAAACACATGGAGTAAATTGATGCAATGGCCAATCCAACGTTGAGGGAGATTCTCACTGAACTACTCATGCAAGTGAGGTGGTGCAACGGCCAATCCAACGTTTGAGGGAGATCCTCGTTGAAGGTACTCATGCAAGTGAGGTGGTGCAACGGCCAATCCAACGTTTGAGGGAGATCCTCGTTGAAGGTACTCATGCAAGTGAGGTGGTGCAACGGCCAATCCAACGTTTGAGGGAGATCCTCGTTGAAGGTACTCATGCAAGTGAGGTGGTGCAACGGCCAATCCAACGTTGAGAAACACATGGAGTAAATTGATGCAATGGCCAATCCAACGTTGAGGTAGATTCTCACTGAACTACTCATGCAAGTGAGGTGGTGCAATGGCAAATCCAACGTTTGAGGGAGTCCTCGTTGAAGGTACTCATGCAAGTGAGGTGGTGCAACGGCCAATCCAACGTTTGAGGGAGATCCTCGTTGAAGGTACTCATGCAAGTGAGGTGGTGCAACGGCCAATCCAACGTTGAGAAACACATGGAAGTAAAGTGATGCAATGGCCAATCCAACGTTGAGGGAGATTCTCACTGAACTACTCATGGGAGTGAGGTGGTGCGCTATCTTGTTGAAAAATGAAATCGTCTTCCTCTTCCTTCAGTCACAACAGAACGATGAACTGCGAAATTCAGGACACAAAAAGCTCTCTAAGGTTTCGGTAGCGCCATTTTCTAACAATGGGATATGGTAGCGTAAGTTTAAGAAACTAGAGGAGATATTATGTGTCTATTGTGACTAACTGCCTTGCCAAAGCGAACTTACTTTCTGAAATAAAGCATATTAAAATCGGAGCAATCATTCTGGGACATGTAATACAATTAAATTATATCTCACAGCTCCTCTACTATTTTGTGCACTTAAAGAGAAACAATATTCTAGTTGCAGCTGAATAATGATGAAATCTGTGGGATCCTGTTTTAATTTGGTTGTGTTAAAATACTGATTTCAGCAGAGTAGTGTTTCTTTGTGTACTCATGTCTTTTACTGGAACATAAAGTGTATTAAACAATTATTTTTATTTTATTTATTTCTTCCTTCGTCATATTTCACCTCCTTTCTTACAATCCAATGCGGTGTAGGGGAAGGTATAAATCTGTGCACTAGCACTTGACAGGCAGACATTGCTGGTCTCCCTGGTCGTGTGGTCAGCATGGCATAGGACCGCCGTTGAGGCGACACACAAGAACACATTACAATCCCGTCCGAGGAAGACAAATATCTTTTATTTCCTACGTCGGAAGTCTAACCACTGACCGCTTGGGTGGGAAGCGCTTAGCCAAGTCAGAGAGCCAAATGCTTCTACACTAATTAACAGGGCAAGGGATTTGAACTCCTACAAGGTAATCTTGAAACGTAGTATATACGAGTATAGCCCGAAGTTTAGTGAACTGGAACCGAGCTACTGCATTGACAAAGCAGAAGTACAGTTCAGTCATGGAAAATCACTTACTTACTGGCTTTTAAGGAACCCGGAGGTTCATTGCCGCCCTTACATAAGCCCGCCGTTGGTCCCTATCCTGTGCAAGATTAATCCATTCTCTATCATATCCCACCTCCCTCAAATACATTTTAATATTATCTTCCCATCTACGTCTCGGCCTCCCTAAAGGTCTTTTTCCCTCCGGCCTCCCAACTAACACTCTATATGCATTTCTGGATTCGCCCATACGTGCTACATGCCCTGCCCATCTCAAACGTCTGGATTTAATGTTCCTAATTATGTCAGGTAAAGAATACAATGCGTGCAGTTCTGTGTTGTGTAACTTTCTACATTCTCCTGTAACTTCATCCCGCTTAGCCCCAAATATTTTCCTAAGCACCTTATTCTCAAACACCCTTAACCTATGTTCCTCTCTGAAAGTGAAAGTCCAAGTTTCACAACCATAAAGAACAACCGGTAATATAACTGTTTTATAAATTCTAACTTTCAGATTTTTTGACAGCAGACTGGGTGATAAAACCTTCTCAACCGAATAATAACAGGCATTTCCCATATTTATTCTGTATTTAATTTCCTCCTGAATATCATTTATATTTGTTACTGTTGCTCCAAGATATTTGAACTTCTCCACCTCTTCAAAAGATAATTTTCCAATTTTTATATTTCCATTTCGTACAATATTCCCGTCACGAATCATAATCATATACTTTGTCTTTTCGCGATTTACTTCCAAACCTATCTCTTTACTTGCTTCAAGTAAAATTCCCGTGTTTTCCCTAATCGTTTGTGTATTTTCTCCTAACACAATCACGTCATCCGCATAGACAAGCAGCTGATGTAACCTGTTCAATTCCAAGCCCTCTCTGTTATCCTGGACTTTCCTAATGGCATACTCTAGAGCAAAGTTAAAAAGTAAAGGTGATAGTGCATCTCCTTGCTTTAGCCCACAGTGAATTGGAAACGCATCTGACAGAAACTGACCTATACGGACTCTGCTCTACGTTTCACTGAGACACATTTTAATTAATCGAACTAGTTTCTCATGGAAAATCACACGCAACTTATTACAAAATTATTTGAGAACAAATGAATATATTACATAATTTAAAGAGATACATTTGCCTACATACATAATATACATTTCATTTTGAACTACATAATTTGACACATTTGTTTTTTTTTTTTTTTTTTTTTTTTAGGACATTGTTTGAAATTAAGGAAATTCTTAAAAAATAAATCATTAATATATTAAAAGCTGTCCTCAAAATATTACATAGGTACATTATTAACAATTATTTTTTAAACCTCTTAACCCTTCACTATTCATGCCATAATTTGTGACACCAATATTCGCAAGAATTACGTATTTTGTAATCCACCTCTTTTCTTTTAATAAAAAAATTTTTTACACATATGAATGTATAATTTAAAACATGGGTATATAATATTAACATTACTTTATTTGTTCTATTAAAATGTTTGTGGTATAAGACTGTAAATCTATTTGAACTTTAAATATTTATATAAATAAAATAAGAATGGTAATTTTGATGTAGACGATGTAATTAAAAACTCTATTGTTATTATTGTTATTACATAGGCTCATTGTTGGTTATTATAAACTACACTTTAGAGTTATAATTTTCTACTCCTAAAATTTAAATCACTATTGGATTCAAGTACATGTCTGTTTCATATTAGTAGAAGTTATTGTTCTGTACTATCAAATATGTCCACGTAATATTTTATATTGCAGAATAAAATAACCACTGCAGCAATAAAAACGGCTTACAGGAATAAATCAAATTACAAAATAAGGAAATCGAAAATATACACTTTTACTCTTCTGTTAAAAACACTGGGGTTAGCACTCGCGCGGATTACAATCCACTCTAAAAATACATATACCATACTATACAGGAAAGAGTCACAATTGCGTCATCCAAACACTCCAGACATCAGAATTAAACTATAACAGGAAGATAGTGAAACTTTCACGCCATTAGCATTGAATGCGGAGATGTGATGACGTAATAAACCAGCAGTGGCTTACAAATGAATGCCGCGCCAGTACTGGAGGGTTGGTTTCCCAAAATTTACATCAAGTGACTGATGCCCTTCAAAAGAAGAGAGACATATATATATATATATATATATATATATATGTATCATTTTATTTTTACTAACATTTCTAATATTAATCTGGCTATACCTTTGGATTAACGATTGAGAACCGGAAATACCAATTGCTAACCCCTTTCCACGACTGGAGTTCGATGATACTGACGTAAAATACAAACAAATCACTTTACTATAAAGATATTTTGGGGTTTTACCACACTATAACGGTAAATGTTAGGTTATACCGGTAAATTCTAAGATTTACCGGTCTTCGTACATTTACAGTAACATATATATATATATATATATATATATATATATATATAAATGGACCTATACTTTCTTGACAACGCAAATGTTACAATTGTTGTTTAGTCAACTGTTCGAAGACAGGTCTGAACCCAACAAGTGATACCAAGAAGACACCACTTATGAAGCAAATAGACCAGGAGGTAATGGGCAGGGGCGTATTTTGCGGACTACCGGGGCTACCGGCGGTAGCCCAAGGAAATTACAAAAGAAAAAGTTTATAATATAACATAATGTGATAATTTTGTATTACCGTATTAGTTTTACCACAGTAATTAAAATTAAAGTAATTGTTAGATTTATATGCGCTCTCTGCTCTCGAAAAGAAACAAGTTGTCAAGGCGGCATCACTGGAGAAACCGCTGCTGCGAAGGGTAGCCTGTGACCGTTCCGCTCAAGTCGCACAACTCCCCGTCCCCCCGCTCTCTTCTGTTTCCATCGTGCAGTGTAGGCGGGTGAGTTGCCGCTCTCGTGATCGGTTTCTTGGAAGGCGCGAAGCAACAGTACGCTTAGTACGCTAGCTCATGAATGTAATTGTGTTCTTGCAGTGCAGTATTTTAAATTTGTGATTTGTTCGAGTGTCTAAGAGTTATATTAATTGTGAATTATTAAGTTTTTAATTTCCCAATTAAGTGATATTGTGAAAAATATGGCAGAACAAGTTTCTGGAGAGGTTTGTGTTGAAAATGACTGTGTAATAGAAGGTTTATTGAAAGTGCCTTTTAACCGTCGTACATACAACGAGAAAGTTGAAATTGTGAAAATGGAAAGACCACCTCCTGAGTTAAATTTGTCCATGGACGTAAAAGAAAAACAGCGTGAGTACACACGCCATTTCACTTCAACATCATATGGTAAGTGGAATTGGTTGTGTGGTAGTTCTAAACTGTCTAAACTATTTTGCTGGCCATGTTTGTTATTTAGCCGCGAAACTAATGTGTGGTCAAAAGAGGGGTTTTCTAATATGAACTCCCTTCGAACGGCAGTCCTAAAACACGACAAATCAAAAGCTCATATTTATAGTAGCATGAACTTTGCAAACTTTGGGAAGACAAGAATTGATTTACAGCTAGATAAGCAAAAAGTTCTACACATCAACCAACACAATGCTCTTGTGAAAAAAAATCGGGAGATTTTACTGCGTCTTATTAACGCAGTCTGCTTTCTAGGAAAACAAGAATTGGCTTTTCGGGGTCATAATGAGAGTGTGGAATCAGACAATAGAGGAAATTATATTGAATATTTAAGTTCCTTAAGTGAATTTGACCATTTACTGGCCAATCATCTTGAGAGTTCAACAGTATTCCGTGGTACTTCTCCCGCAATTCATAATGACTTAATATTTGCTATAAGTGGGGTTATGATAAAGAACATAAAATCTGAAATAGAAGAAGCAACTTTTGCGGCCATTGTTGTTGATGAAACAAGTGACTGCTCTAATCAGAGTCAATTGTCCACTGTTTTAAGATACGTCGATAGTACTGCCAATGTTCAAGAACGGTTTATAGGATTCACAAATGTCAGTTCGGACAAAACTGCTGCTGCTTTGTTTCAGCATGTGGAAGGTGTTATAGCAGAATACAATGTCGGCAATAAGTTAATTGCACAGACATACGATGGTGCTTCAGTTATGGCGGGAAATATTAATGGCTTAAAAACAAAAGTTCAAGGAAAGTATCCTCAAGCACTATTTGTCCATTGTTACAGCCATGTTCTCAATTTAGTTTTGCAACAAACTACTTCATCCATTCCAGAATGCCGCATTTTTTTTTCAAAACACTGTCGGGTTTAGCTGCATTTTTCTCATCATCTCCTAAAAGATCAGAAAAACTCAAGAATTTATGAAAAAGAAACTCCCAAAAGTAGCACCAACTAGATGCAATTTTACATCTCGGCTTGTAAATACAGTAAAGTAATACAGAGAACAACTGACTGCTTTCTTTGAAAATATCATTTGTAATGACTCTGAAGAAAACTGGGTTGATGATGTAATTGTGCAGGCTCAAGGATATTTGTATTTTTTCAAACAGTTTCAGAATATATTTCTTCTTGAAGTCTATGCTAGAGTGTTCGCACATACAGATGTGCTCTACAATATTCTTCAGACAAAAAGTCTAGACATAGCATACTGCTTGCAAGAGGTATCAAAGTTAAAACATACTATATCCGAGTTCAGACGTAGTGGGTTCCCGTCCATATGGAGTAATATGGAAAATGAAAATTCTTCAGACAATACAATGGAACCACCATTAAAGCGAAGAAAAGGAGATGATGAATTGAAATACGGGCAGCTGTACTACAGCATACTAGATCGTATGCACATGGAAATTACTGACAGATTTTCTGATTATGGAAAGCTTCAGTTCACACATCTTCTAGATTCTCAAAAATTTTCTGCTTATAGAGAAAACTTCCCGAATGAGGCACTAAACAAATTATTTCAGTCCTATAACAGTCACTTTGATCAAGTACGTTTGAAAAATGAATTAAGTGTAATATATTCAGCAGAAGTCTTTGATTTTTCGAACAAACCTATCCATGAAATATTATCTGCCATATATGAAAACCAGCTGAACCAAGTTATTCCTGAAGTCCTTAAATTGGCAACATTAATTGTGACAATACCAGCTACGTCAGCATCGGTAGAAAGAATATTTTCTGCGTTGAAGAGAATAAAATCCTACTGTAGATCAACTCATACACAAGAACGTTTATCCGGCTCGGCACTGATGTCCATTGAAAAGTCATTTCTACAGAAACTTCGCAAGCGGCCCAACTGTAATTTCAATGACGAAGTCATCAAAGTATTTTCGTCCCAATCAAGACGTCTGGAATTCACATATAAATAGGTAAGGAATTTTATTATAGGGTTTTTAAAATATATTTTGTGTAATAATAGGGTCAGTGGTAGCCCAGACCCTTAAACCAGTATACGCCACTGGTAATGGGTTCCTTTTCCTCCTCCATTCCAAACATCACCGACTAGCAACATATTACATTAGTCAGACTTCAGATGCATACAAACAACTGTTCTTCCTCTAACACATATCGTCAAGTAAGATGTACTGCCTGATAATAGAAATGTTACAATATTACACATTAAATATTAACAAGTATAAACCTTATAATTCTTGTGTGATTTTTTATAGTACGCACTGAATATAATTTTCAAATTTTCCATTGACGACACCCTGTTACATGGAAGAAAAAAAAATAGGCCTACACACGGAAAATCTGCGTTCCACGTTGGCTGACACCGTTGCAGCATACTTGAAATTAGGCACGTTACCTGAATGTAAGCCTACATATTCAATGACGTCATTAGGATATGTGTTCGATGACACATTTGAAATTTCACTTCAGTCTATACAAAACTCATAAATTTGTTAACTTTTTCATGTTCTCTCTCTTTTATTTTATTGCTGAAACTCATCTTTACAATATCATGCTCTTTCAACTACATTCCTTAATAAACAATATTTATTTATTTTTTATTTTGTGTTAGATTATTGACCATTTTTAATGAATTTATTTCTATCAGACAATCTATCAAAGTAGAGAAGTGATTTTATATCATATTGTAGATATGATATGCACAAATACACATAAAAAAATTCATCACAGAATGTTGGATACTTTTTGAGTTATGAAGGTAACGCTTCATCACTGCACAGTGAACTTTGAATTTTGAAATAATTTTTTTAGATCGTATAAATATGTTTATCATATAGCACAGTGGTCGTCAGCACTCGTTGAAATGTGCAAAGGGTACGCGGTGCTGTCCGGTGTGCACCGTCGTGCAACAGGGAGAGACAGAGAGCATACCTGCTAGCAGCTACGAGAGCACTATAGTGCACTGCGTATTCCGCGGGTAAGAGAGGCTAGCCCCAGCGTGCTCTGTGCTGATGACCCCTGAATATAGCAGATAGACAGTGTTTTACACATACTAATTTTCATTATTGTACAAGATACAGTAATGGAGGGGAAAAAAAGTTGAATATTTCCAAAATTTTATTCCTTTAAGCTGTACCTAACGCCTTAAATGTGCAAAATAAAACTATATATGCACTTGTCACTATCTCTTGTCACTAGAGAGTTCTTGAAATTTATATTTTCCCCGCCATTCATAAAATATTTTGCTATGATACCTCTTGCACAAAAGGGGAGATCTATAACTGAAACCTGATTAATATATTTCAGTATTATTTGTATTTATCCTGGTAATAATGAACAGTTTGACTCATAGACATTTTATTTTTGCAGCATTAACTTCCCATGAGTGTACGAGAAGATTCGAAGAGAACGGCAGTTACGTAGACTTTCGGCTCCCCTCCTACTACCATTAATACACAACACAATGTCAATACGGCGGTTGCTGTCGTCTGCGATACAACGAACTTTTCTGTTGATTTTCGAGTTCGTCGTTTTTTTCCGGTTATTAATATGCTTATTTAAGTTGTGTTAACTCTCGCTAGTGGTTTTATATTTTATGTTATCCGTCTTAGTATTTATTTTATTATTGTAAATATTTTTATTTTATCACTATTATTATTATTATTATTATTATTATTATTATTATTATTATTATTATTCCGTTGTACAGCACATTAAATAAATAAATAAATAAATAAAATAAATAAATAAATAAATTACTATTATTAATGGATTATTTTGTATTAATATCTTTGTATCATCCCCGTCACGATTATTCTATTATTATTATTATTATTATTATTATTATTATTATTGTTGTTGTTGTTACTATTATTTCTATCATCGGCATTATTATTTGATCTCTGTAAAATTTATGTAGACTACTGGACTGTACCCGAGCACGAGCATATGCTCATTTTGGGTATCTATTCATATGTATTAATTTCAAATGTAAATTGTAAATAAATTTGAATTTTGAAAAAAAAAAATTAAAAAAGAAAACCCACGAAATATGCATTTATGCAAAATGAAGTTGGCTTCATTCGAACGTAAAAAACAATGATCGGCAAAGATCCACTTTTTCTCTTCTAATATGCCAAACCAATAAAAACAAATTTTATTACATAAAGTTCCGAAATCTAGTCGTTAGCAATGCACGAGTTACGGAATAACATTTGCACTGCAAAAATGATTATGCAACACTGCCTGCCGATTTCAGACACGCCATAATATTCTGTGTGAAACAATTTGGCTATAGAGAGTTTAATGGACCATTATGTGATAAACAAAATCTTAATTGACTGTCAACAAAACCCCGAGTCTTGAACTTTAAATATGTGTGCGATAACGCAGACTGGATCAGCTAGTTCTAGAATAGTCGCCATGTCCTGTACGTGGAGAGCGATGCTGCTTCTTCTGGCACTGGAATGTGTGAACTGCAGCGACGGAGAGGTAAATACAATGTTTAAGAAGTCAGAAATACTTACAACACCTCGTCAGCTTCGTAGGAATGGTTGCGGGACCCTCAGCAGAAATCACCTTCTACAAGAATGTTTGTCGTCTGCACCGAGTCTCTCCACTGCCCCATCTGTGCAGTTCTTGAGAGTATTATAGTAGGGGTTGAAGAGATCAGTAACTTAGTAGGGTTGGAAAACCAGGTGACGTAAGAGGGGAGGAGAAGATAGGTTTTCGAGAGGATGGAGGTCGGGGGAAGTGCACAGATCTACGACTAATATTTGCGCAATTCAACTCGCATGAAGATGTTTATAGCCTCTCTGACCATTTCACCGTTTACAAGCGTATGTGTCCCCTGATTTTGTACTATTTCTTTTAAAACTTTTAACCTGTTTTTGTGATTATCTGGTGATTGTATATATCTATGGCTGTAAATCACTGGATGGCATTAAATTCATCTATCTATCTATCTATCTATCTATCTATCTATCTATCTATCTATCTATCTATCTATCTATCTATCTATCTATCTATCTATCTATCTATCTATCTATCTATCTATCTATCTATCTATCTATCTATCTATCTATCTATCTATCTATCTATCTATCCATCCATCCATCCATCCATCCATCCATCCATCCATAACAAATGAGAATATAAAATTACTCTACTGTTCAATTAAATGACTTATACAGGGACATCATTCTATTTTACTTCAATTTTTATTGTACCTGAATTTTTTAATGTACTTCACTCCCACCCCTTCTACTAATGAAGTTCAACCGTCCTCCACACAGAACCAAGACCGCATATACAGCCATAGTAGCCTTACGGTCATAGTAAACAGTACGTTCCAAAAATATGTTCACGCTTTCCAGTGACGAAAGAGCTTTCAATATTGAATCATTTTCGCACAGGTACTGTCGTCCATTTGCCTACGTCGTATCCTGGTTTCCCTCACCAGCTTTTATTCGCCAGCTAGTGGCTGGGCTGTCTTAGCTCTTTTCTGAGAATATTAATTTCTGTTAGGAATTGGTCTACGTAATATTATAAAACTGTTTAAAATAGCTTAAATAAAAGGGCCCCGTTAAGTAATTAACTGTCACGTGATTTCCTCCCTTTCTACGACCCTACACATAACCACTTGGACGGACAGTAGATAGCATGTCTGAGTAATTTTATCTTTTCGGATCGGACAGAAGTGAAGATTGAATTTACAGTACGTAAGGTAGGTACTCTTTTATAGAGTAGGTACAGAATTATTTCAACATGAGTTACTAGTACGAAGAACGAAACTGGCAATTTGAGTTACTAGTACGAAGAACGAAACTGGCAATTGGAATTAGGTGCAATAGTCTATAGTGCGATAATATGCGCATTATAACTGAAGCCTGTATCGAAATGAACGGCCACCATTTAAAAAAATGTGTTTAAATATCCATATTATGATTATTTTTCAATTTAACTTCATTCTCTATATTAGATTAGATTAGATTAGATTTATTTATTTAACCTGGTAGAGATAAGGCCGTCAGGCCTTCTCTGCCCCTCTACCAGGGGATTACAACTATAATATGAACAATAAGATTACAATTAATATTAAATTTACAATTACAATTACAATAAAAATTAAAGTACGACAAGAATACCTGATTAATGAAAGCTAGACATTTTATCATAGAAGTTAAGAACAAAGAATATTTTTGTATTTACTAAATTACAAATTAAACCTACAATAACAAAATTCTATAGTGATGAAATTACCGGATATTGAGATATTTTGTGGTAGATTAAAAGAACTATTTACAAGAAACCATGTCTGAACGAGTCTCAATTACTGACCAAGTGCCTAGTAAGTTTGCGTTTGAATTGAATTTTATTTCGACAGTCCCTGATGCTAGCAGGTAACGAATTCCAGAGTCTTGGCAGGGCTTTTGTGAAAGAGGATGAGTATGAGGAGGTGCGATGGGATGGTATTGTTAGTATTGCTTCATGGCGAGAGCGTGTGTTCAGATTGTGGTGGGAAGAAAGGTAAGTGAAGCGAGACGACAGGTACGAAGGAATAGAAGAGTTCAAGATTTCGAAGAGAAAGAGAAGTGAATGTAAATTTCTTTTCTTATCTAGTTTAAGCCAACCTATTGCTTCCAGGGATGGGGTAATATGATCATATTTACGAACATTGCTTACAAAACGTACACACAAATTATGAGCACGTTGAAGTTTCATTTTGTTGTCGCTGGAAAGGTCAGTCAGTAAAATGTCAGCATAGTCAAAATAGGGAAATACAAGGGTCTGCACAAGGGACTTTTTTAAGCAAGAGGGAAGATGAACATTTATCCTTTTTAGCACATGAATAATAGAATATACTTTTCTGCAGGTTTCTGTGATTTGCATGTCCCAGTTGAGATTATTATCCATGTGAATGCCAAGATTTTTTACCGAAGAACTGAAAGGGATATGCACTGTACTTACTTTAACGGGGGAAATGTCGAGGTGCTTTACAGCGTCGGTTTGCCGTTTGTGTCCTAATATGATTGCTTGTGTCTTTCCAGGATTGATATTAAGATGGGATTTCTTTGTCCATGTCACAATCGAGTCAATGTCTTTGTTCAATTTATCTATAGCGTCATTTATTCGATCTAAGCGGGAAGAGATGTAGCATTGAAGGTCGTCAGCATACAAGTGATAGTTACAATGCCTTACATGAGATGTAATATCACTGACATATATTGTGAACAACAATGGTCCGAGTACCGAACCCTGTGGTATACCGGATGTTATGTTAAACCAGGAAGAGCTTCGATTCCCGGATACAACACATTGTTGTCTTTCCCGTAAGTAGGATTCGAACCAACTCACAGCAGTCTCTGACAAATGCAGATTTCTCAATTTATGGGTGAGCAGGTCGAAATTTACAGAGTCGAAAGCTTTGCTAAGGTCAAGAAGTGTTAGTATTGTTACTTTATTAGAGTCGATTGCTTCACGAATGTCTTCTGTCACTTTAAATAGAGCAGTGCTTGTGTTGTGTCCAGCTCTGAAACCTGACTGATACTCGTCGAATAGTTTGTGTTCGTTCATGTAGTTAGTAATTTGTCTGTGTACGATTCTTTCCAGTGCTTTTGATATGGCTGGCAGGATACTGATTGGTCTATAGTCGTTCGGGTCGGTGGGAACTTTGACTTTTGGAAGAGGAAGAACGAAAGCTTGCTTCCATATTTTAGGGAAAGTTGAAGTGATTAAGGAACTATTGAATATGTGTGCAATTGTAGGTATTACTATGTCTTGTATTTTCTGTATGAGTAATATGCTAATGTTGTCTGGCCCTTGAGCTTTCGTCTTGATGCGTCGGATGGCTTTCATTACGTCAATAGGAGTGACGTCAGTAAAATAGAATTTGTCTCGAGTTGGGGGAGCTGAGTCAGGCAAAACTGTGTCTTGTTTCATTGTGTTGTTTAAGGTCGGGTCCTTTACAAAGTGTTCGTTCAATCGGTCAAGTGGGATGGGTATGTCTGCTTGTTCACTAGCCCTTCCAAGTCCAATGACCTTCAGATTTTTCCATAACTCGGAAGGGGTTGTGTTGGGCTCTATAAGTTTGTAGGAGTATTTGAGTTTAGCGTTTCTTATTAGTTGAGTCGTTCTGTTTCTTAGGTGTTTATATAAGTTAAAATATTCGTCGTTTTTATTGCGGGTGTATTTCCTATAGGCTAAGTCGCGTTCGGACATCAGGCTACGTATTTCAGTCGTCATCCAAGGGGCTGGGGTCTTTCTGGTACGTTTGGTCTTTAATGGTGCGTGTTTGTCATAAAGTTGAAGTATTAACGTACTGAATAAGTCTACTTTCTCGTCTACAGTTCGTAATGTCCAGATCATGTGCCATGGACGTTGCGCAGCGTCTTCTTTCAGTGCAATATCATCTATTCTTTTGATATCCCTGTAAGTAATTACTCTAGGAGTCGATTTAGGACACTGCAGATTAAACGATAGATAAATGATATCATGCCCTGATAGTCCTGGTGCAGGCAACTGTCCATGCGTCAGTATTTTGTCGGCATTGTTAGTAATTATCAAGTCCAGTAATGTGTCTGTACCTTCCGTGTGATGTGTGGGAGCTAGGGGTAGGATTACCATATCAAGGCACTGAAAGAATGATTTAAGTCTTTTAGTCGTACTAGAATGTGAGTCAAGTAAGTTTGAATTGAAGTCACCCATGATTATAACGTTCTCATATTGCGGCGTTACGTTTAGTAAGGCGGTTTCGAAATCATCTACGTCATATATATGTGGGGGTTTATATACGACACACACTAGACATTTTGTAAATAAGGTGCAAATTTCAATGAACATGAACTCGGGTTTGGCAGAGTACTGGCTTGGAGAATGATGAATAATTTTAGGTCGCAAATCGGATCTAATATAACCAGCCACCCCTCCGCCTCTCTTGCCCTCTCTGTCATTACGGCAAAGCGTATAGCCAGGAAGGTTTACGAGAGTGGAAGGAAGATTAGGATGTAACCAAGATTCGGAGATAAGAATAACGTGAATGTCTAAAGGTGAGAAGATAGAAGAAAATTCGTCAAAATGACACAACAGACTTTGAGCATTCACGTGAACAACATTAAGTGACAAAGGAGAGAAAGAAAGCGCAGCCTTGAGTATGTCTGCGGTACAGGGCAGTGGGCAGGTAGGATTGCTATTGTTCGTGTTAATAGAGGGGACCGGTCTCTGTACACTGACCTCAGGGACTGTCGGGTGAACATGCTGCTTTTTGTTCTCAATTGTACCAACTTATATGCAATTCAAGTTTTTAAATTATTTTCTAGCAATAATAACTTAAAATTACAGTACTAAATGATAAAGAATGTGAAGAAGAAAAATAATTAATTAATAAATAACGTTATTATATGGTAAAAGTTAAAGTGACTTACAGTACTAAATGATAAAAATAAGAATGAAAAAGAATTAATTATTACGTAAAGTTACTGATAGAGTAAAATTTAATATAGATTGAATATTGCAGTATATTAAAATTAGTTGCCTTACTAGTTTTACGCAGCCGACTCGTTCAGATCATGTCTTCTGGGCATTTAATTCTGTGTTTGTGCTCGCCTACTTTGACAATAATATCTCCGTCTTGTGTCCACACGTTTTTCAAGCTGTATTTAGTTATGCATTCTTTTAGCAGATTATGCCTGGCTTTAGTTAGATCTTCACGGACGGTAACAAGACTACCCTTTAACAGTTTTTTGTTTCTGAATACCTCAGCTCTCTTTCTATAGCTGACGAATTTGACAATGATAGGCCGAGGCCTATCACTGTTTCTTCGCCCCACTCGGTGACTTCTGTCGATATCACTTTCAGTTAATTGTACTCCTATTTTAGAAGCCACGTCAATGGCGATAGTGTCCGTGTTCTCAGACTCACTTTCACTCACACCGAAAATCCGTAAACACTGTCGCCTCTGATATTGCTCCAGATCGTCCACCTTCATCTGGAGCTGCCTAATGTGCCTGTCCTTCTCCTCTAGAGCTGTTTTCAGGCTTTCTATCACAGCACTGTTTTCAGCAATAGTTTGTTTCAAGTCCTCCACAATGGCGGTCCTGATGGCCTGCGTCAGTACCTGCAGCATGCCGGGATCTTTCAACGCTTCCACCATGACGCGTCGGACAGCTTCTTCGGAGAACTCGCTGGGAGATGACTTCTTATTATTGCTATTTCCACCCATTTTGTCGTAGAAATCGAATGCGAAATAACACAAAATTATATACCACGACACTTTTAAACACTTTCAAATAGTAATGCACTCTAAAACCGCTGCTAATAATCACCTAAGTCGGAGCGTAATAACACGTGTCTAGCAGCTATCCGCTAATGTGCTGTAGACAATATAATATACACTACATAATGAATACGTCCGCATGGATAGCTCAGTTCGTGAGTAAAAACACTCATTGTTAATACTGTACTGTGTTTTGATTAAACAAAAACCTACTGAAAATTATCAAACTCAAAATCGCGATATATCCTAGTTTACGTAAATGGATGAACTACTTTTCTTCCCTCCTATACCTAGTAAAGTCATTTGTTTGTATATTACGCCAGTATCTTCGAACTCCAGTCGTGGAAGGGGGTAGCAAACGGCGTTGATCCAGAGGTATAGGCAAGTTAATATTAAAAATGTTAGTAAAAATAAAATGATGTCCTGTATTTTAATATCCATGTGCATTTTTATAAATTGGAGGCTCCTTTATAATACTTCTCAGAGCAGCGCGTAGTTTTTGCCGCCGACGCCAAACAAATTGGCCGCAACATGTACTTCACAAATGATCATATAGGCTACTTGATATGAATACAGATTAAAGAACAGACGTGTCCCACTTCAAAATAATTAGCACTGAAGTCTTCCGCTACAAGCTTGCTCGTCGTGATTAAGGTGCAGTGTATGCACAGAAGCTGCAGTTATTCCTGGAGTGATATGCTGCGGTTGGATAGGTTTCCGGAAGAGGAATCATTGGCAAGAAAAATGCTGGCCGCTGTGCACGTACTCCTGCTCCTCGCTGCAACAGCTCTGTGTCAGCACGTAAGTATGCAATCAGTTTCTCTCGTCCGCGTTAGAAGCGTTACATCGTAGATGAGTTGGGGACTGAGCCAGAAATTCTCCTTCTATAAAACGGAGGAATTTTCTCGGCCGACAACCTATCTTCTTTTAGAACAGGCATGTCAATTGATGCCACAGGAGCAAGCGCGCGCTTTAGAGTCCAGGAGAGCCTGAGCGCTTTACAGCGGAAAGGAAAGAGACAGACGAAAGAGGTAGTATATGCCGCTTGGTCGAGCTATATTCAGGGATGGCCAGCACTGATTCAATAGATAAAGAGAAGAGAACTTATTAAAACTGTATCCATTGTAATTTTTAGATTTGCCTGAGAAGTATAAGTGCGTTATAAGAATGTAAGTTTTAATTTTAATGCTCATTTTTCACAAGTTTGATTTTTTTATTCAAAAGAAATATTTTCTCAACTTTTCGTATTGAAAACTGAAATTTTCAGATACAGGCCTATTTATTTAGTAGCCTTACAGAATGTTTTCGTAAATCTAATATACCGTATATACGTATTACTGAAGATAGTGTATTGAAAATTTTGAAAATATTCGCATGGAAATTGTTTGTAAGGAAATGAATTAACAAAGCAACTACTGTTACATCATAAGCAAAAGATACGTGCCCATGTGTTGTAAAAATGTCAGCTCTATAGCTTCAGCGGATTTCGAGAAAATAATTTAATATTCTGATGATAGGAAGTTGCTCACAAATATCACCTTAAAAGCATAATGCGATGAGAGTTTTGTTATGTAATATTAGTTACACTTAAAACAGATACAGTATCTAGGTAACTTTGCTTTGTCCTGTAATGTTGTTTTGATTAGTTTATTGATTACTTTTGTAAGGCTAAAGATATCATCAATATAAATTCCAACTTATCATGTTATACTCAATCTCTTTCTTTGGAATATCACTTTCTTTATGAATGATGTGTTTCATTCACTTAATACAGTATAATATTATACTACTATAGAATTTAAGTGAATATTCCTTCTTAACTCTATATTAAGTTATTGAGATTTAAAACACAAGTGCAATATTAAGAAATCAGTGTTAGTACTTTTGTTTTATAGACAATATAGATAATATTAAACAGAAAGAAGCCATATAAAAATAACGACATAAAATTTCACGTTCCGTTTGAAGTTTGTGCACCACTGTTTTCTTAATCCAACAGGTTGCTTATTCATATACACAACCCTTCCTCTTTCCATACTTAGCGCTTGCTGCCCGCGCAAGACGTCAAGGTCAGAAAAATGCGCTTGCTTTGACATCACTGTTTTAGAATAAAAAGACAGTTGTCGATATGGCATAATATAGAGGTTATTTTCTGGTATAAAAGACACTCTAAAAATATATAAAAATTGCTACTCTATTCGTACGGTGTGAAAGAACTAAAGCTCCTGCAAGATGTAGTGTAGAACGTATTGAAATTGTATTCTTTACTTATAATTTCTGGTCAAGTTTAAATTTTACACAATTTGCATAAGCTTCTTTCCAACTTAGAATTTAAATTAGTATTTAAATAAATTTCTACGTACTAAATAGCATAATTTTACAAGTACACTAGGGAACCATTGAGAAATCAAGATTTCTGCAAGAAGAATGTTTGGTTTCTAATAATTCAGAACTACTATAAGTAAGATGACAGGCCTACAAGACGTCGTGATGGCAGCTCAGTGCCTGAAGTGGAAGTGGGGAGGCCACGTGACCAGACTGAACACGTCGAGATGGGCGTATGTGTCAACCATGTGGGAACCAAGAACGGGGAAGAGGACAACGGGAAGATTGAGGGCTCGATAGAACGACTTCTTCAGGAGGGAAGCTGGTAGACAGTGGACAAGAACAGGGCAACATGGCAGATGCTCGGAAGAAGATGGACAGACCCTAAGTGACGGAAAGTGCACTGACATTGAACAACTAATCACTATTGTGCATAACCTTTATCAGTGCATAATCTCTAGTGACAGAAAATGGACAAACTTTAGAGACAGTAAATGAACAATCGTTATGCATGAGGATAATAACTTTTTTAACCAGTACAATAGGCTCGTCAGGAATAGCTTCCCGGCGAGTATAAGGAGAGCTACCCTGCTGATGCAGGAGGCCCTTGCCCTAATGGGATGTAGTGGGCTCATTTACTTATTTATTTAATTTTATCTATTTATCTATTTATTTTTTATTTTTTATTTATTTATTTAATGTTATCTATTTTTTATTTATTTATTTATTTATGAATTTATTTAATTTTATCTATTTATTTATTTAATTATTTATTCATTTATTTATTTAATTAATTTTATTTATTTATTTATTTATTTATGTTTTAAGTTTATATATTTATCTAATTTTATTTATTTATTTAATTTTATTTATTTATTTATTTATTTATCTATTTATTTATTTATCTATTTATTTATCTATTTATTTATTTATCTATTTATTTAATTTTATCTATTTATTTATGTATTTAATTTTATCTATTCATTCATTTATTTATTTACTTATTTATTTATTTATTTAACTTTATCTATTTATTTAATTTTATATATTCATTTAATTTTATCTATTCATTAATTAATTAATTCATTAATTTATTTCTTTACTTATTTATTTAATTTTATCTATCTATTTATTTATTTTTTATTTATTTATTTACCTATTTATTTATGTATTTAATTTTATCTATTCATTCATTCATTTATTTATTTACTTATTTATTTATTTAATTTTATTTATTTATTTATTTATGTATTTAATTTTATCTATTCATTCGTTCATTCATTCATTCATTCATTTATATATTTACTTAATTATTTATTTATTTAATTTTATCAATTTATTTATTTTTTATTTTTTATTTATTTATTTATTTATCTATTTATTTACTTATTTATTTATTTAATTTTATCTATTTATTTAATTTAATTTATTTATTTATTTATTTATTTATTTATTTATTTATAACAGAAATTCTTGAATAGGGATGTGACTCAAAACGTATTGTTAAAATGTTGTTTTATTGTAGTTAAAGCGGTATTTAATCGTGCTGAACAAGCATTGCAGATACTTAAGAAGCATTATAATTAGCCAAAATAAACAACTGCAAACTCGGTTATGAAATTTAAAATGAAAGTAGTTGCCTCATGGCAAATTTTACTCTCAAGTCTCAAAGCGACGCTTAAAAAAAAATAAATAAATAAAGTAACGGCTGATTCAGTGACGGTGTTGCTGGTAGCCTTGTGGAGCGACTTCCCGTGGTGGTGTAAACCGGGAACTTATCTGTTGCTTTTATTACTGTGCAACAGTAAATTATGATTATTTACCGCTTCCTTCGCGCCAGTACATAACTCTATGAAGTTCCTTTTAATAAAGACAAGTAGGCCTATAGACCTACTCGTAAAACAGTGTCGATAGGTCTGTTGGCCAAATACACTCTTTTCAGCAATTCAATTCAAGCGCCAAATCATTACCCTTAAGCGAACTGGGTCTTGTGGAATGTAGATGATAAAAAATTACACTTTTAGTTTTTGGCCTTAAACATGAGCATTTTTTGTGGATTTAAAAACATATATCTTGACCAACACCGGGATTTGAAACCGGGTTCTTCCGAATGCAACTCTAGTGTTTTACCACTGCTCGTTGTTGCTCACTTTATTATAATTTAATGTAACATAAATGATTAAATACAAATAAATAATCTCCCAATAAGAATGTCCTACTTTTAATATTTATAATAGCTGCCATGTTTATGAAGCTGTAGCAGTCATATTGTTCCCATGGTTACAGTTGTTGTTGACAAATAATCATGGAACGTTACACCATTCCACGACGCGTAGAAATCATTAACATTTATGTTGAAAAAAAAACATCCATGAAGTGTACGGTGTGTGTAAAATACCGGGCTATGATAAGGGATTATTTTTGGCCTCAATTGGAAGGTATGGATCTCAGAAATGCCTCGTTTCGGCAATATGGAGTCACGTATCATACTGCTCACGAAACAGTGGACCACCGAATAGGGATTATAAAGAATGGACACTGAGCGAATTTTCCTGTGTTTTATTTCTCTGTGCGCCAGCGTTTAGTTCCACTTTCAAGCGCTAGAGGTTAGTGTAATCGAGCATACGCTAAGATAATAATTGAGAATAGAGTTGAGACACAGGATCCAAACATCGCCTACCTTATTGCATAATCCAGTAACGCTTTGCTTCAAATAAATTCAAGTTAACAGCTTTTCCTTATTTCTCAGTGACAAACTAGTTTTAATAATAATATTTTATATTTCAGATATAATAAATTATATTGTAAAATAATATAATACATTATAAAATTAAATATCAAATTCGTTTAATATTTGTATAATATAATTTAGGTATATGGTTTTACTTCTCGTAAGAGTTTTGTTTTTCCATTTTCAGCGCTATCAAATCATTACATACTTTAATTGTTGTTGGGTCAACGTCTCAACTCTCATTATAAAGGAACTCTAGAGTCTAGACATTACAGTTAATGACGAATTTATTATTTTATGGATCCAATTTATTTTATTTGAGTACATAATGTACCTAGATATATTAATTATGTGTATTATATTTCCGCTGTGTCGACTGCTAGCTGGTGTGATGTCAGCGCCAACTCTAGGGAGAAAGCAGAATCTGACGCTCTAGCTGGCTTGAAGATCATTGAAATCAGTCCGGCTACATCAAAGGTACCGACGCGAAGTGTCCATTCTTTATAATCCCTATTCGTTGAGTGGACCTTTTGAGGGAGAAGCTTCATCATTTCGCGTGGTGGTGATGTTAACTAGCCCCCGAGATCATGTTATTTAATGCCGCTGGATTACTTCTTACGGGGTTATGTTAAATCACGGGTTTATGCCAACAAGCCAGAAACAGTTAATGACGTAAGGAACAATATCACGTATGTTATTCGTGAAATTGAGCCTGGTTTACGTTTGTCTAACATTGAAAATTGAAATCTCTTCCACACGTAATGGCATTAAGTGTGCTTCAAAATAACATAATTAAATAAATAAACCTCTTTCATTTATATAATTTATTCCATTTTTTAAATGTGGCACTCTTATTCAAAGACGCTTTACTTCAAATTCTTAACTACGTATTTCACTTGAATGTATTATCTCTTAATTAAAAACGTCTTCATTTTACTTGTAATTTTAGTAAAGTCTTCAAGACGGTTGTTTGAAATAGCAGGGAACGTACTCATTCACCCATTACTCCGTTACAAGAGTTCACTGAGGAGAAACTGTATATTTTCTGCCACTTTTAAATATCTAAGACGTAACTCGCAGCATTATGTTTTTAGAAGCTAGCCAGTTACAGTGCATTCACGGAAATCGAAGGAATAGTGGTAAATCTGCTTTTATGCTCAAAATTAATTTCAGTCTCTAAGTTTGTATTTTTATGTAGGAAATCTTTTCATACCAAAAGGGTATATTGTCATATACCCCTAAAGTCTACCTAGAGATTCTGCAAGGCTACTGGGTGTTCAGTTCAAAGTGTGTCATGGCTCGCTGTATGCCGTCATGTGGCTAGTCGATGAGCCTAGAGAATTCAATCTTCCTACACTTCCGCAGAGGCATATAACCTATGAGGCAGAGAAGTTGCCTAGCAAGTACGGCGCTCATTCTGAAGAGTACGTACCGATACGTACGGTAACGCCGGTAGTGGCAGGAATGTGAACTGTTTGGAAATACGTACTGTCGGGATATGGGGAGAGGGTTAAGACGATTACTTACGTATTTGTTGACATTAACTTCGACGGTCAACATGGACACGGAGCATTTGATTTGTGTTGTGGAATGTTACCGTACGCAACCGATGATAACAAATACCCTGCGTACGACTTGCCGGCGCAAAACACAGTTCGAAAGAGGTTATGGTAGCACACAGACCGTACAGACCGCCATCTGTTGCTACGACGTTCAAGTTATACCGTACACGTTCTCAAGTTCAGATTGAAGAACGCCTTGAATAATAGGCAACTTCTCTGACATATAAGCTGAAACTCGCTTCAAATCGGTGACCCAACAACAGTGACGTCATGACACACTTTGAAATGAACACCCAGTAGTAAAAAGACCCTCCAATACACTACAAATGAAAGAACATGGTGGTTAAAAGTGGAGAAGAGGCATAACTCTTCAAACAAACATTGGTAGTGCAAAAATACCGATCGGTTTCATAGTACGTACCTAATTAAGAAGTGTGTTCTTAATTCTCTATTAAAGCTTTAAAATTGAAAATACATGCATTCATAGTTCTGTTAGAGACTGACAAAAATTAGTCCATATCAGTGAATAAGTAATTAAATTAAAATTTATGACACAAGTATGTTGACAGTCACTGAAGATGTCAGCAAATATAGGACACCTGAAGGGGCTGTATATCAGTCTACACTCTACTTCGATAACACAATCTTTATAACTTTGTAACACTTTTCTTCGGACTCGACTTTCCATAAACACTCAGAATGACAGCTGTGGCAAAGTTATTTCTTACGCTCTTAACAACGGGTTACATCATATGTGAAGAAATAGTGAGTATTCAGGACTGTAGCAACAATGTGGTTTGAGAAGTTTAGTACCGTTCTCTCAATTTTTGGTTTACGTAAAGGAGTTCTCCAGAGATTCCTCGCACTTCTATTAGTTTTTATCTGGCGGCATATTACAGTACCTGGCCACATAAAAAGAACCATCTAAAACTTTTCAAATACTTAATTTTAATTCCACAATTATTGCAATTTTATATTTGAAAGTATAACTATATTATCCTCACTACATTTTCAGAACACATTTTGAACAATATTTACATGTTTATATTATAAAATAACACAATTTTGTTTATTTAAGGTCATGTGAAGTCAAATTGTATAAGTCCTTTTTTTTTTTTTTTTTTTTTTTTTTTTTTTTTTTTTTTTTTTTTTTTTTTTTTTTTTACATCAACTCTGCATGGCACACTCTCAATAACTCTGGTTATAATAATCTCTTTAATGCTGGGTAACTTTCGGTGCTGGACCCCGGACACATTTCACCAGCATTATCACCTTCATCTCATTCAGACGCTATAGTCCCGTCGCTCTTATTTCCGGCAGTCAATTACGTTGCAGGTCGGCTACATTTAAACGTGTGCGTCTTGTGATTCGCTGATGATGACGTTATGCATTTCCTAAGGCTCGATAAATACTTAATAAAATCGCCCGCCATTTTGGCTCTTTTGTTGGCGTTCGCAGAAAGTACACGAGGACGTTATTTGCCGCTCAATTATTTGCTGAATTACAGTGCGTTTGATTTATTATCATAGGAGCTACGACATGATAATGTTTAACGGTGTGGCAAATAGATTCCTCGTCCAGTAGCTCGGCAACGAAAGAACAAAAATTGCCTTCACTTCCTAAGACGTAAGCAAAGAGGAGGAGCCACGCCGAGAATAACAGCGTCGCGATTATAAATAACCTAAGATGTTGATAAAGCGTCGTAAAATAACCTACCAAAAAAATAATAATCTCTTTAGGCATTTCCTTTTCCACCAGTTACCACAAATTCACGATTTGATTCAAATCTGAGAATTTGTGGCTCCTGGCAAAAAAGGGATATATTTTTTTTTGACAAAGGTTTTCACTCTTTTAACAGTGTGACAAGGTGCCCAACTATGGATAACTGTCATTTTGTAATCTGAAAATGTAAATATTTTTCAAAAATTTGTTCTTAAAGTGCAGTGGAGAAAGTATAATTTTATTTTTACATATAAAATTGCATAAATATAGCATTGAAATAGCGTTAGACAAGATTTTATATTCCGTAGTTATGGAATTCGTCACCTGTGAATTGAGCCACTCCTCATCCTCAATTCGTCATCGTCAATGCACTGTGCTGCAACCCATTTCTTCAAGTGCATGAAAAGATGGGAGCAAAGTCCGGACTGTACGAAGCGTGGTCCATATCTAATTGATTCTTTGCAGTAAAGTTCGAGTGTGCACGGTAGTATACGAACGGACGATATCAATCAATAAAACAATTCCAGAGCTCAACTTGTCATTATGTTAGATCCGAATGGCCCTCCTTAACTTGTTTAATGTCTGATGATAAATCTCTGCGTTGATTGTGGTGCCTCGTTTCAAGAAATTCCTAACAATATTCCTCTTCTGTCTCAAAATAAGTTGCAGACGGTTCTTTGGTGGATTTACCGCTATGGACTAACGGTTAGCATGTCTGACCGTGAAGCGAGCCGGGCCGGGTTCAAATCCCGGTTGAGACAAGTTACCTGGTTGAAATTTTATCTGCGGTTTTTCCTGAACCCATTTCGGCGCTGGATCCTGGACTCATTTCGCTGGTATTATCATCTTCATTTCATTCAGACGCTAGCTAACCATAGCAGCCGATAAAGCGTGGTAAAATAAAACAATTAAAAATACTTCTTTGGCTTTGGGGAGAGGGACGAGCGAGTATGGCCTTTTTTTCCTTGTGGGGAGGAGGGACCCGAAGACTTACACTGTAGCCTGAGGCTTATTGTGCTTACCACTCCTGTTCTGTGAATGATTGGGTAGCCGAACGGAAGCACTCCAGTACAAGGCGGTTCCGGTAAATTGCGGCCCCTAATCCGTTTTCCCTTAAACTGCAGCCCACGCCTGGAGAATGGTACGTACATTGCGGCCCACCAAATGAACTGTAATAAGTACATTGTGGCCCACGCAGTGTGTGTATATGTCCTGGATCGGCAACATTTTCCTTTCCATTTGCATGTTTTTACATAGCAACACCATTCCTCCACATTGTCCGCAAGAACTTTATGCTTCCTTAACTTGAATCCATCTTCTATCACAAGTACAGCATGCCACACCATGAACTTAATCCGGGCTCTGGTATGGATGATGATCATGATGATATGTGAATTAATGTTGGCGAAATGATTCAGAGGTCCAACGCCGAAAGTTACCCCAGCGAATAGGGATTATAAAGAATGGACACTTCGCGTCGGTACCTTTGACATAGCCGGACTGATTTCAATGACCTTCAAGCCAGCTAAAGCGTGAGATTCTGCTTTCTCCCTAGAGTTGGCGCTGACATCACACCAGCTAGCAGTCGACACAGCGGAAATATAACACATATAATTAATACATCTAGGTACATTATGTACTCATAAAATAAATTGGATCTATAAAATAATAAATCCGTCATTAACTGTAATGTCTAGACTCTAGAGTTCCTTTATAATGAGAGTTGAGACGTTGACCCCAACAACAATTAAAATATGTAATGATTTGATAGCGCTGAAAATGGAAAAACAAAACTCTTATGAGAGGTAAAACCATATACCTATATTAAACGAATTCGATATTTAATTTTATAATGTATTATATTATTTTATAATATAATTCATGGCATCTGAAATATAAAATATTATTATTACAACTAGTTTGTCACTGAGAAATAAGGAAAAGCTGTTAACTTGAATTTATTTGAAGCAAAGCGTTACTGGATTATGCAATAAGGTAGGCGATGTTTGGATCCTGTGTCTCAACTCTATTCTCAATTATTATCTTAGCGTATGCTCGATTACACTAACCTCTAGCGCTTGAAAGTGGAACTATGCGCTGCCTCATAGAAAAACAAAACACAGGAAAATTCGCTCAGTGTCCATTCTTTATAATCCCTATTCGCTGGTTACCCAGCAATTCTGCTTCAAGTGATTGAGGAAAAACCCCCGGAAAAACCCCCGGAAAAACCCCAATCAGGTAACTGATTCTAATCAGAATATGAACCAGAGCCCGCTCGTTTCACGGTCATACGTACTAATCGTTTATTGATTATAGTTCAAGTTAACACTTTGTTTGTTAAAAACATAAAATTGTTTAGTCACACGTTAAAAAGTGTTAAAATTAAAAAAAAAAAAAAAAAAAAAAGGTATACCTTGGACAGACGGCCCGTTTCGACGTGATGTTACGTCTTCACCAGTGTCTCCTGAACTGCTGGTGATCTTGAATTCTGCGATGTGCATTTGTCGGTTGTAGGGGTGGGGGTGTGTTGCTCTAATGGTGGAGGCTGGTTGTTTGTGTGTTATGACGTATCATGACGTCGAATAATGTGTGGGTATTGAACTGTAATTGTGTATTAAGTATATGTTGTGGGTATGTTATTGTATGTTTATATATTTCGTACTGTTCTAAGATGTTTCACTGTGAACTTTTTGGTGTGATGTGTAAAATTTCCATATCTGTTTCTATATTATTGTAGTCATGATTATTGTTGATAATGTGTTCTGCGTAATTTAATGTGATTTAGGGTTTGGTTATAGCTTTAATATGTTCATTATATCTTGCATGAAAGGATCTTCCTGTCTGTCCTATGTAGAAATGTGGACAAATATTGCATTTTAGTTTGTAAACTCCAGTTGAATTATATTTATTTGAATGTTTAATGTGATTATTTAGGTATTTCTGTGTTGTGTTATTTGTTTTGTATGCTAGCTTGTATTTTAGTTTTCTGAATGAAGTTGCAATTTTGTGAGTATTGGTATTGTGATATGTTAATGTTATGTATTTATTCTCACGTGGTGTTTGCGTTGGTTTGTTCTGTTTTTGTTTTGTCTTTTTTATTAGTGTCTCTATTATGTAAGGGTTGTATCCATTGTCTTGTGCTATATATTTTATTGTGTTTAATTCTTCAGTGTGTTTAATTCTTCATTGTTCATTGGTATATTAATTAATCTGTGTGTCATTGTACGGAAAGCTGCATGTTTATGTTGTATGGGATGGTTTGATGAATTGTGTATATATGTTGTGGTTGTGGTGGGTTTATGTTTTTACTAATCGTTACTAGAGTATGGGTGGACGAGTATGGCCTTACTCCATTCACTGATTTTTTGTCTAACAAAAACCAGCAAAAATTGTGAAATAATGGCAATAAAAGTGTCTTAACAAAATGCCCACATACTTATTTACCTTAAGCAATGGTGAATTAAGAAACGTTATCTCTAGTTGGCTCGTTAGTAAGTCTTTTTATGATGTACCGGTACAAGAATTTTTTAATTCTAACTTTTATTGTATTTGACAAGATCTGTTACATTATTTCAGTGTCTAAAACTCTAAAGACTGTTGTGTAAATAAATAAATTGGTTCTCCTTTGTTTGCACATATGGCATCATTTCATTACATTACACATGCGCGTAAGTGTATGCACACACACTGGCAATGTGATCAGTGTTGCCAACAGTTGTTCGTATAATCCCGCTAGATGATTTTCGAAAACCCGCGATTTTCTAGCACATATCTCTAGATTTTAATGCATACTTATTACTCAATAATAATAATAATAATAATAATAATAATAATAACAATAATAATAATAATAATAATAACAATAATAATAATAATATAATGGTCAAGATAAAGCATCCACCCGCCAATGTAACGAATATTGCATACTTTTTTTCATTTCCAATGTGGCGCTATAAAGCAATTTTGAACACTTTTATCACAGGATACAACATATTTAAATTCTTATTGCACTAAACATGTTACCGTTAAAACCCAAAATCCGACAAAACCAGTTTCAACTAGTAAAAAGTAATTTTAAAATATAGATAGATAGAAAGCGAATTTTCGTAAGATCTAGAATCAATGGCAGGTTAGTTTTGGTTTATATAGTTTTTTTTAGGCTTTTACCAAACAAAAACCTAAACAAACCAAATCTAACCTGACGTTGATTCTAGATTAGCCTATACGAAAACTCACTTTCTATCTTTATTTTCTTAAAGTTGTCGACCTAGATGGCGAGTTGGTATAGCGTTGGCCTTCTATGCCCAAAGTTGCGGGTTGGATCCTGGGCCAGGTCGATGGCATTTAAGTGTGCTTAAATGCGACAGGCTCATTTCAGTAGATTTACTGGCATGTAAAAGAACTCCTGCGGGACAAAATTCCGACACACCCGGCGACGCTGATATAATCTCTGCAGTTGCGAGCGTCGTTAAATAAAGCATAATATATATATTTTTTTAACTATGTAGTTTTTACTAGCTGAAACTGGTTTTGACGGATTTCGGGTTTTAACGGTAACATATATAATATGGAATTATCACTGCATTAACACATCCATTATTTCACAGAACACACACTGGACGAATTAAATGTAATTATGAAAGCCGTTTATAATGCTAATATGATTTCATTTCAGAAATTTTAAAGATTAAAAACCGCTAGTATTCCCACTAAGCGGGATAATATAATTTTACCCTTGAGATGGTTACCCAAAAAAGCTAGATTTGGCGGGAAAACCGCTGAATTGGCTTCTTAATTAAACGCAGCAACTCATCGCAGCGTTTTTTGCAGGAGAAACTGCCACAGTGTTACCAACCCCGGGACAGCGGGACATGTACGAGCGGCACAGCGGTCAAGCAGTGGTACTACGACTCCAGCAAGGGCAAGTGCCTCTCCTACGAGTGGCTCGATTGCGGTGGTGACACGGCGGACGCAAAGAACAGATTTCCCAGCGAAGAAATATGCTGGGGCATTTGCGGAGACGTGTAACGGCAGTCATCACTTCTGCAAGAAGAATGTTCGAGCTATTGCTATAGGAGATATTCTAACGCCATGTTTCCTGCTGTGACAATGCATTTTATTTACGCATTGACCATTTGCATTATTTTGTATTAGCATTTAATTTAGTGCTTTCATCATCTTTTCAATCTTTCTTGTGCGTTTTTTTAATAAAGATTATCTTCACCAATGATTTACTACATTATTAGAGACAATGATGTTCTTGTAGCGAGTCACCTGTATAGATCAAGTTTTGATAAAATTATGAAACAAATAAACAAATTAATCTAATTAAATTTGTCTACCTACCTAACCTTATAACTGTACATAACCATTGCTAATCGAGATTCCCGGGTTCAAGCACGGGCGAAGATGATGGATTTTAAAGGGTGGTGAAATTCCTCAGCAATATTTCTCAGAGAAAAAAGTAAAGCTGTGTGTTCAGTGTCAGTGTCGTAGATTTACGGCAAGTAAAAGAACCTTTCCTGATAAGACTCCAGAAAGAAATTATCAGTCAAGTATCGCCCACGTTGAATTTCGACACTTGATATTATGATCATATTATCTAAGTAGGCCTACTTATAGACCCAAATATCCGAATAATGAGAATATTCTAATGTTCAAGATTGAATACAAATTAGCAAAGATCTGAGAAATTTAAATTACCCATTACTTTTGAAAATCCTCTACATCTCTATTTTAAACCATTATGTGAATTTATTTATAATTCTCTCCCTACATCTCCTGTTCCTGCTACACGATATGAGAATTCCACACATCATTCAATTAGGCCTAATACGCCTTCAACGGAATGGAGTGCAACTGCGGGCACGCAATGAATACAGGTAAATATACCAAATAAGAAGAAGAATTCACGTTAAGGTAATACATACCGATATCGGTACAATGAATATAGGTAAACATACCAAACAAGAAGAAGAATTCACGTTAAGGTAATACATACCGATACCGGTACAATGAATATAGGTAAACATACCAAACAAGAAGAAGAATTCACGTTAAGGTAATACATACCGATACCTGTACAATGAATATAGGTAAACATACCAAACAAGAAGAAGAATTCACGTTAAGGTAATACATACCGATACCGGTACAATGAATATAGGTAAACATACCAAACACGAAGAAGAATTCACGTTAAGGTAATACATACCGATACCGGTATAATGAATATAGGTAAACATACCAAACAAGAAGAAGAATTCACGTTAAGGTAATACATACCGATACCGGTATAATGAATATAGGTAAACATACCAAACAAGAAGAAGAATTCACGTTAAGGTAATACATACCGATACCGGTATAATGAATATAGGTAAACATACCAAACAAGAAGAAGAATTCACGTTAAGGTAATACATACCGATACCGGTACAATGAATATAGGTAAACATACCAAACACGAAGAAGAATTCACGTTAAGGTAATACATACCGATACCGGTACAATGAATATAGGTAAACATACCAAACACGAAGAAGAATTCACGTTAAGGTAATACATACCGATACCGGTATAATGAATATAGGTAAACATACCAAACAAGAAGAAGAATTCACGTTAAGGTAATACATACCGATACCGGTACAATGAATATAGGTAAACATACCAAACAAGAAGAAGAATTCACATTAAGGTAATACATACCGATACCGGTACAATGAATATAGGTAAACATACCAAACAAGAAGAAGAATTCACGTTAAGGTAATACATACCGATACCGGTACAATGAATATAGGTAAACATACCAAACACGGAAAGGAGTGCACGTTGTAGTACAAGTTTTCAGTTTTTATTTTTTAATGTGTACATGAAGGTTTCCTAGATTATTTTAACTTAATTATCATTTAATATGTAATGTTTGGCGACTAATATATTTTTTACGTTTAGTTATGCCGGATTATAATGTACCGGTATTTTAAACATTTTTTTACACAACCTGCAAGTGGTACCATTTTGGCAACCACTTTCCCTAATCGGACCTTGTGATATCCCAAATCGTACCTAAATTAAAATCAAGGTTAAAACGAGTTGTATACAAGATTAATGTTATTTAATGTGACATTAATTACTACAAAATGTTACATCACTTCAGTTCAAGAGTTACATGCATTTATGATGCGTAAATATGCCTAAACGGTAAAAAAAATCAATACAGCATTCATATTTTCTTCTGAACAGGAACAAATAATAACCTAACTATCTACAAATGCAGTAAAATTATTGAAGCGGATCCACAAGTAAACATCATTGAGGTCACTGTTGATGTAGCCGTATCGGAGGCTATCAGGAAGCGCTCCAGTTTTTAGAGCAAGGTTCACCCTTTTCCTTTTGAGAATTAATATTGGCGGTGCAAGAAACCCAGAAGCATTGGTGCAACGAACAGCAGCTGTGTTGACACCTCTCTCCCCTGGATATGAACCCGGCTTGATGTTTCCTGCGTTGAGCGATTACACAGGGCAACTGTTTCTGGACCGTGCAAAATCCAGACTCGTCGACATTGAAGAGGTGAAGAGCGTCTGTGGACTCTTCAGCTATACGTTTTTCCAAGATATCGAAGAATCCGTGGACATTCTCCTTGTTGAGTCCTTTGGTTCTGGCAATTGAAATGGACTGAGCTTGGCGTAATTTGAAGTTAGGATGTCTTCTCATGAAGGCGTAATACCATTTCTTTCCCACCATCTTATCTTCTTTATTAAAGGGGTTCGTTATGTGGGGATGTACCTAAAGAATCTGAAACGCCAAGCGTCTAAAGCTACGGTTTGGCTACGACGATCTTCGTCGAACGAACATCGCCGACGATTGAAATCGCCAGCGGTCATCGTCAGAGAGTGGTTTCTTTACCGGCGAACTTGGTAGGTGGAGAGCAAATTGTTTTATATAGTTGACCATGTCTGATCAGCTGATAAGTGGATGGCAATATGATAACGTTATAATATAAGTTTTGCCTTGAAAAGATAGTGTAAAATTACCCACAAAATTTATTCACAAACCAATAAGCCCAGCTGAAAGATAAGCATAACTTTAAGGTAAAAACCAATGATATAAACACTTTATTTTTCTTTTTACAATGTTTTTTTTTTTTTTTTTTTCATTTAGGAGCATTTATTTAGGAAATAATGTTACAAACAAAAAATAATAATGTGAGGAGGAGGTTGTTGCACTTCTCTCCTTTGCTCGGAATTCCACTTCACTTATTATTTCACACTGAAACTTTTGCTTCAGTAGCTAAATCTGCCGCATCGTATGTGTGTCATTCAATTATGAGTCACTTTACTCAATTGTATTAACAGTTCTGGTTGTTGCAAAATATAGATTTGTTATTGTTTACGTTGGTTCTTCTTTTTGGCTCATGTCGAACAGGGATTTGTGTTTAATCAATTAATATCTCGTCTTCATTAGAGGAGAAATTGCAGAAAGATTTCTGTTTTATCGCCATTATGGTATGTATGATGTATAAATCACATGTTATTAAATGATTTAATTCATGACCTACTGTAATTTTACAATTGGTTTCTCGGCGATCATCGCCAGGTTTTTGCCTCCAAGGCAAACGCCGACGACGTTCGTCGAGCCCAGCGACGTTCGTTGACGTTCATCGCCATAAAGAAACCATGCACATTCAAATCAACGGAACAGAATCCCAGCGATGATCGTCGGTGAAGATCGCCGTAGCCAAACCGTAGCTTAACATAGTGAGTCCGAAGAAGAGTTAATCTAATTTAATGATATGGGAAACCAGCTCCTCCTCTATTTCACTGGGCAAGCCCGTATTCCTCCCATTCACACTTCCAGACACACTGCAGTTAACATCCCTTTTTACGCAGCCCATCAGATGCATTTTGAATGTAGACTTTGGAATTTCATATTTGCGGCAACACTCGTTAAAACTTGTTTTCCCAGCTCTATACACTTCTAGACGCCTGGATGGACATGCTTTCTGGACCTCATTTTCCATATTCTCTCTTCGACATGTTTGATATTATAATTCCAATACATAAACAAATTACACCCAAAACTTCAATACACACTGGAACTTGAAAACAACAACTCCATAAATTTCCTAGACATCACCATAACAAAAATTTACAACAAACACACCTTCAAAATATACAGAAAACCAATCACCACCACCACACACATACACAACACATCTAACCACCCCATACAACACAAACATGCTGCATTCAGGACAATGGTACACAGATTACTCAACATACCCATGAGCCAACAACACTACAATGAAGAAGTGAACACAATCAAATACATAGCACAAGAAAACGGTTACAATCCAAACACAATAGACAACATCATAAGAAAGACAAAACAAAAACTTAACAAACACAAAAACACGCAAAACAACAAGAACACAAGAACACAAGAAATACATCACACTAACATATGAAAACAAAAGCACACATAAGATCGCATCTTCATTCAGAAAGCAGAAATACAACATAGCATACAGAACAGAAAACACACTACAAAGACATCTCAACACACAAAAAACACAAACAAATAAATACGGCCACATAGGTGTATACAAATTCACATGTAATAGTTGCGACAAGTTCTACATTGGACAGACAGGCAGATCATTCCAAACACGCTACAAAGAACACATTAAATTAATAACCAGAGGACACAAAACATCTACATATGCCGATCACATAACCAATGCTAACCATACATACAATAACATAAATGCGGACATGGAAATCCTACACATACAACCCAAGAACCAAAAACTCAACACACTAGAACAATACGAAATATACAAACACACTAAAACATACCCTGATCAAATTCTTAACATACAGATCAATTTCAGTACACACACACACTATTTGACTCCACTATTCAACACCTTTCAACAATCAAACGCACCCACATAACAGGTAGAGAAGTTCGAGATGACGCCGAGATCTAGTAGGCTCTGAAGATGGTGCGTGAAGCACTGAAACAGCTGTAAGCCGCACAAACTTACATAATTAACATGAGTAAGTCCACTAGTTAATCAATTACTTTTATTCTGTAAAATAGAATTATATTACACTACACCATTAACATAGATCTTCAAATCGTGCCGGTACGATTTTAGCAACGAATTTGTGGTACGATTTGGGAAACAAGTCCAGTGCAAAACCTGGAATTATCTCTAACAAAACATCTCTTTCCAAGGCCACTTACGAAGAGGTTGATATGTCATCGTAGGATTTCCCTCCAGCTTCATGAAAAAATTCCACTCATTCGTACAAACCCATCAGCTATGCAAAATATGCGAACCTCCAGACAAAATGACAAAATGGATTCCAGAATGTATGCTGCACTTTACAGAGCTATTCCACATAACGAAGAAGAAAAATTTCTCCCAGCTGAGTAGGCTAATATTCCATTCTTAGTTTTTTATTTCGAATAAATTTTATTCAGCTTCCTCCAAGTGAAGGCTGCCTAGAAGACAAAGCTTACCGTAAAATTGTTGTTATAATGAAAAAAAAAAGAAAACAATGGAGAAGAAAAAGAATAAGAAATGGCACAATTAGAAATAATTGGAAACGACTAAACAAAACATCATTAATTCCAGAAGAATTTATACAGAGTGAAGCTCATAATTTTTTGTTTTCAATTTCTCGCATTGTATTTATAAATTACTTAAATCCGTTAGTCCGCCCTCCAGCACGTCCAATTGGCAACACTGCCGAACAGGCTGATTGGCTACATTTCATCTTCATTTAAGTATCCCGCACCAATACAGTTACGTAGCTGCAACTGAAGAACTATCTTCATATAGGTAGTATTTTATTTATTTATTTATTTATTTATTTATTTATTTATTTATTTATTTATTTATTTATTTATTTATTTATTGACTTATCTATTTATTTATGGACTTATTCATTCATTCATTCATTCATTCGTCGACCTGGTTGGCAAGTTGGTATAGCGCTGGCCTTCTATGCCCAAGGTTGCGGGTTCGATCCCGGGCCAGGTCGATGGCATTTAAGTGTGCTTAAATGCGACAGGCTCATGTTAGTAGATTTACTGGCATGTAAAAGAACTCCTGCGGGACAAAATTCCGGCACATCCGGCGAAGCTGATATAACCTCTGCAGTTGCGAGCGTCGTTAAATAAAACATTTATTTATTTATTTATTTATTTATTTATTTATTTATTTATTTATTTATTTATTGATTTATTGATTGATTTATTGATTTATTGATTGATTTATTTATTGATTGATTTATTGATTGATTTATTGATTTATTGATTGATTTATTGATTGATTGATTTATTGATTTACTTATTGATTTATTGATTGACTTATTGATTTATTGATTGACTTATTGATTTATTGATTGATTTATTGATTGATTTTTTGTTTATTTATTTATTTATTTGTTTGTTTGTTTGTTTGTTTGTTTGTTTGTTTGTTTGTTTGTTTGTTTGTTTGTTTGTTTGTTTGTTTGTTTGTTTATTTATTTATTTATTTATTTATTTATTTATTTATTTATTTATTTATTTGATGTCCGTTACTTGCGAAAGATAAAGAAATATTCTGCTTTTTCGATATTTTTTAAACCTACGTAGGAATATTCTGGTTAAAAAAACAACATTCATAAATTTTACTATCGTTTCTGTAGTATTATTACCAGATTGTTAGCGGCTGAGCCATAACGTAGACTGATAGGACATGCAGTGTCATCGGAGACAATTCAGTATATCTGCAACTTCTAGTTGCGAGTAGCTTACAATGTCTAATACAGTGACTTGCTTGCTACTGATTTCTGCTACAGTGTTGTTATCCTGCAGTGAGTATCGGAATGAATGTGTTGCTTCTGGGAAGAGTATTGCGCATTTACAGAATTCGATTGTTTTTACTACGAGAAAATGCAGTTTATTTCAGATCTACGTCGATAAAAAAAAAATATGAAATTATGTAGCTATATATGCAGGGCCGCTGAGAAGGGGGGGGGCAAAGGGGGCGAGTGCACATGGGCCCTTGAGCAGTAAGGGCCCGTCAGATTAAGTGAGTCTGATTACTTTTTATTATCATGAATAATTATTCGTAGATACATATCTGTACTATAAAATTTTATAAGAACATTTGTTACATAAATTTGACATATGTTATTAACTCAACAATAGTAGAATTAATAGAAATTACCACTTCATATGTAAATATTTGACTTTTATATAATAGAACATCGGTTTCCCGCATTAACGATCACCAACACGACAATTGAGGGCCCCGGCATTTGCCTGAACTATGTTCCCGTCGCTTGTACTGAACACGTTCAATTATTTATTGGCTTGTCCTTTTTAACCATCCCCGCTGGCCCACTTCTATATGCTAGTGGCCTCTTCCAAACTGAAGTCGCAGGATCACGATTCCATTTCAGTACATTGTATGTTTCGTGTCAAAACTTTCGTGTTTTCGTTGTCGTTTGTCTAGTGAATTCTGTTTATTAGTATTACCGGTTATAGTTTAACTGCACAATGGACAAGTACAGGCATAAGTCGGGAGCTGAGAAGCACAAGGAGAGGCTGAAAAAAATTGGGAGATATTAATATGGGTGCTAGACTGCGTGAAAAATATTATGGAGATATTAACAAAGAGATCAGTGATGAGCCGAAAAATTTAAAATCAATTCATGCCTCTAATTTAGGGCCAACCCCACTGAAACCTATGAATCTTCTAAATAATCTGAGGGAATTAAAACTAGACAGTTTATTTCCAAATATTTGTATAGCCATTAGAATGTTCTATACAATTCCTATGACAGTTGCTGATGCTGAAAGATCCTTCAGCAAAATGAAGGACATAAAAAATGTATTCAGATCAACCATGTGTCAAGAATGACTGGCTTCCTTAGTCTGGAGAGCGATCTTGCTAGGTCTTTAAATTTTGATGATATAATTAATGATTTTGCACCAGTGAAGTCAAGGAGAGTTGTTTGTTGATGTTGGACTGCAAGTTAGAAATTACAGGTGTTTAGGAATAATGTTTCATGAATATAGTATATTGCGCTAATGTGAAGTTTTGCTAAAAGTTTTCAATGTAATAGAAGTGTATATTTTTAAGTTCTTATCTGTGTATGGGATTATCTCTTATTTATTTTGCAAATAATTATTATGATTAGAATAACTGGTAACTTGTAATTGTTACTTTTTTCAACGGGGATCCGAGTACAGTACTGCATAGGGGCCCACAAATTCTGTCGGCGGCTCTGTATATATGAGTATGTTATTTATTATTATATGTCATTATCATAAATTTAGCAGTTTATTTGAAGAAGTAGCCTAAACCAAAATGACAACTAATTCTAAATCGATTGTAACAATACTTTTAATATTTTTTTCTTACATTACCTATATTATCCTGGTACCAAATTAAATATATAATACATAGTTTATCCTGCAAGTTTCTTGAAAGAAATTCTTCTTCTTCTTATTATTATTATTATTATTATTATTATTATTATTATTATTATCACTTACAAATGGCTTTTAAGGAACCCGAAGGTTCATTGCCGCCCTCACATAAGCCCGCCATCGGTCCCTATCCTGTGCAAGATTAAGCCAGTCTCTATCATCATACCCCACCTCCCTCAAATCCATTTTAATATTACCCTCCCATCTACGTCTCGGCCTCCCTAAAGGTCTTTTTCCCTCCGGTCTCCCAACTAACACTCTATATGCATTTCTGGATTCGCCCATACGTGCTACCTGCCCTGCCCATCTCAAACGTCTGGATTTCAAGTTCCTAATTATGTCAGGTGAAGAATACAATGCAGTTCTGTGTTGTGTAACTTTCTCCATTCTCCTGTAACTTCATCCCGCTTAGCCCCAAATATTTTCCTAAGCACCTTATTCTCAAACACCCTTAACCTATGTTCCTCTCTCAGAGTGAGAGTCCAAGTTTCACAGCCATATAGAAGAACCGGTAATATAACTGTTTTATAAATTCTAACTTTCAGATTTTTGGACAGCAGACTGGATGATAAGAGCTTCTCAACCGAATAACACGCATTTCCCATATTTATTCTGTGTTTAATTTCCTCCCGAGTGTCATTTATATTTGTTACTGTTGCTCCAAGATATTTGAATTTTTCCACCTCTTCGAAGGATAAATCTCCAATATTTATATTTCCATTTCGTACAATATTCTGGTCACGAGACATAATCATATACTTTGTCTTTTCGGGATTTACTTCCAAACCGATCGCTTTACTTGCTTCAAGTAAAATTTCCGTGTTTTCCCTAACCGTTTGTGTATTTTCTCCTAACATATTCACGTCATCTGCATAGACAAGAAGCTGCTGTAGCCCGTTCAATTCCAAACCCTGCCTGTTATTATTATTATTATTATTATTATTATTATTATTATTATTATTATTAGGTTAGTAGTTGTCTCCAATTAATTTTCCACCGCTGTGGAGTAACGGTTGGCATGTGTCTGACGGTAAAACGAGCAGGGCAGAGTTCAAATCTTGGTTAGGATAAGTTACAAGTTACCTGGTTGAGAGATTTTCCGAGGTTTTCTCTCAACCAATTGAAGCGGAATTACTGGGTAATTTTCGGTATTGGACCTCGGACTCAATTCGCCATCATAATTACATTCCTCCCGTTCATCATCATATCTGTTCCCATATTTTGGGCTGTTCCGATGCAGAGTCGGCGGACGCTACCGAACTTGGATCCCGTGGTCAGTGGCGTAACTTTTTATAACTCCCCCCCCCCCCAGCAAAAAATGATGTCTGGGCCTCTTTTCTTACTGCCATTTTTTTATATTGTCGTAATTTTAGTTTTACATCTAATCTGAATAAAACAATTTAGCATAGCAAAATACTCCATTTTAAACAAAATTAAGTGAACAGAACAGAAAAAATTTTTATGCTCGACCACGCCGAAATGTAGTAATTATACACCTGGTAGCAGTCATTTAATGCATGTCATTAAAGTACACCTATTCATTAAAGTTCAGGTTTTCGATTATTCTCAGATATGCAATCGAAAGACAACGAGGGAAACGTCACGGAGGCTGGAAATCCAATACTGTCGCAGAAGGTTTTGTTCTGTTACTATAATAATTAGCGTTAATTGTAAATAATATTCAAATAAATTCAATTTGTGATCTCGTTTTTTAATTCTAAATCAATTTCCAGGTTATATCAAAATTAGTTCATGTTATTCTCTAGATTATTTCAAGGTCAATGACATTATTGTTCCTCGGAAAAAATCAATACTTTCGCGTCTGCGCACATCTCACAGTTTTCGAGCTATGCACAAGGTCACTTCCGATCTTCAGTCAGATACAAATAAAATGAATACTTCTGAATAATTTCAAGTTAGAAATATGGTCGAGCATAAAAAGTCGTATGAAACTTGATAATGGTAATTAAGACGCTCGTATGAAAATTATGAAACCTGCTTGCGCTCGTTTCATAAACAAACATACTCGCGTCTTAATTATTATAATCATTATAGGCTCGTTGCATAATGTACTAAAATGATATAACTACTATTTTACTAAGTCTATAATTTATAATGCTAAGATGACATGAAATGTTGTATCCAATTCGTGAATAATCTTATTATGACACTCGTGAAAATTGTCGCACTCACTATTGTTCATGCGACAAATATTCGCTCATGCCATAATGATCAAGATTATCCACTTCTTGAATAAATACTCATTAATGTAAATAACATGATCGTTATTTCTTCTTTTAATTGAAATATCAATACCCGTACCTACAGAGAAAAAAATAAATTGAATATTTATAAGCGTAAACTACTTAAAAAAAACTAATTGTTTTATTTCCTCAGAATCATGGCACACATCGGCGAAACTCAATCCAGCAAATATCCTGCACACCATAGCGAGCAAGGTAAGATATAAGACAAAAACTGTAATTATTATTGGTAACACGAAAATGCAAGAATTGTTGGATGCAATGATATTATGACCCCCTGCTAAGCCATAATGACAAAATTTCCTTCCTGTCTTCACCTAAGCATTTCACTAATTCAGTGAATTCATTTACTCACAACTAAGATGACTCGCTTATAATAATTACTAATTTACAGTACTTTATTGGAGTAGCTGCTCAAAATGTCCTCCGTTTGCCTGGGCGAGTTCTCTTACTGCGCTATGCACAAGATCTAACAGCCCATTTCGTATTCTAATGTCTGATGCAGCTGCATTAATCCGCTGGAGCAGATGATCTCTGTCTGTAATCTCCGTAACGTACACCTTTTCTTTCAGAAAACCCCATACAAAGAAGTAAAGAGGCGTTAAGTCAGGAGACCGTGCAGGCCAATCACAGTGTTTCATTGTTATTCCAACAATGTTGGAATTAATGCTTTGTAAACAAACCTAGATCAAAACAACTGACGGTAAATTATTATTTATTGTATCATGAAATGTGAATTGTTTGACCTGTTGTAACTCTGAAACAGTTGCAAATAAATAAAACTGACAAAGAACTATATATATATATATATGTATATATATATATATATCCCCAGTTGGCAAGTGGCTTTTGTGTCACACGGTATATGTGGATGAACAGACGAATGTATAATTTTACTATGTAAGAATAAACATATTAGGTCTATATATTAGCCTATGTATGAACGAATGGACATATCGGTAGCTATATATAAATGGATAAAATAACTTACATACTGTATACGGATGTACGAATGAACGTATACAGATTGTCGCATAAACTTCGGGATACTTCAATAGTGATATCCTGAACTAGCACCAACAGATAGCGCACGTGTACTTTGAGGGATGCGCTTTGCGTGTGCATTTGTTTTTCGGTATATAAACATTGAGGATATACGTATTGTATTAGTATATTAAATACTCTTAAAAACAACTAAAAATGGCAAATTTTTGTTATGTTCCTATATGTAAACACCAGGGAAAGCTTTTTGTCTTCAATCAGGTCCCGAAATATTTTGAATATATGCTTTAAACCTTAAAAATATAAGTAATTAAATTGCGCCTCGAAAGTGCTAGCTATTACATAAAAGTAACTACTTCAAGTAAGGAATTGTTAACTACAGTTTCATTTTGGAAGAGGAAAAAGAAAAATTAATAAAAACATATGCAACCTCGACAGCGAGCTATGTTAGCTTAGATTATATGCAGTAGTTTTAGGAGTCTCCGAAGTTTACGCCTGCTGTAAACTCTCGATAAACTGGGATGTTTATTTTCCAGGACGATCCGTAGTGGAACCCATTTCGTGAATAATGTTTTTAATGTACTGTACCCTAATTATTAAAACCATGTTTTAACTTTAAATTTTAAAAATCATCCCATATAGGATTCAAAATTGCATGTCCTTAACCTACAAAACGCACGAATAATCGTGATACTACTGCGATCATATTATATCATCCTATTCAAAATTTCATTTGATCTTTCTGCAACTACAGAAAAAATAAAAGGAATTCAATCTCGATAGTCCCTTCCCTATAAAAAGAAACACATTGGTGGCTGCATATCCTGTTTTTAGCGTATGGTTCTTAAATACTAACGATTAAAGAGGGCAATATATTTTTTTTCGTGCATCTCGTTCTCAAAGTTCTCGTTTAGGTTTATGGCCATTCAATTTACTCGTGTGTGTGTGTGTGTATATATATATATATATATATATATATATATATATATATATATATTGCATACTGCAAATTTCCTCACCCATCTCGGGGAATCGCTCAATATTATACAGGTTTACGTTATTATTTATTGTAAATTAAATTAAATTATGAGGTAAGAAAATATTGAATTATATTAAATTATACTAGATTATACAAAATAATTGTAAATATAATTTTGACACGCACAGAAAACCAACAAGCGGGAAAATATAATCAACTGTAGCATGACATAACATAGCCCTACAACATGTTGCGCCGCATGGAACGCTCCTGCCATCTAGCGGTAAAACTTCGCATAAGATATCCCTATAGCTATAGCTCGACCAACTACAAAAAGACCTTCAACTTTTCCAATACTCACGTGACCATGGAGGGTGAAACGTCATCACTATGCCAGCAGCTCGTTAGGCCGGGTTACACTAGTCAGACTCCAATATTGTGAATCCGATTCAAAAGCTGTGTCTGTAGCGGAGCTTTCACACTTGGTTTCCCTTCCATTATTATAAATTACAATATGTTTTAACTATGCACAATACGTCGAAATGGAATATTAATTGACTGAAAAGTGAAAGAATGGAAGCGAACACGACTGTTGTTTCGAATAGTTTAAAACATACTCGCTGCGAGACGTCGATCAGGGAGCGCATCTACAACACAACTGATCCCCACTACGACAACTCTGCGCACCAACGAACACTGGTTTCTGGCGCAGGTTTTTATGTCAGTGGCCGGGCTATAGTATGCGTTAGTGTATCTGAAAACAGTTTTGTATTTATGTTAGAGAGTTGATGGTTGACCAAAGCCTACCTTTTGCAATTATATAGAGTGTTACAGAAATTCGTAGCAACACAAAGTTGTGTGTTTGAAATGAAACAACCTATAACTATTTTACTCTATTAATTTGTTGCACTCTTCATCCTGATTCAAGTGATAATAAGCATGAACTGCCATAGCTTTGCATGCAGGGCATTAATAAAAACAATTTAAAGATCCTATGCAACACATTTTTAGCTATTTTAAAGAAAATATCTTTGTCAGATGGACATACAGTATATAGATGGATAAATGAAAATGCGAATATATGGACGATTAGATTAACGAATTGATGTTTGAACGAAGGAATGCAACCCTATGTATGGATTAACTGACAGATCTTTGGAGGAACGGACCGGCGTGTGTGAATAAACGAATGGACAGATAAAAAGCGGACAGACAGACGGATGGAGAGTAATTGAACGGTATATCGGTGGTGGGAGGGTAGGTGGGATGGATGGATGGATGGATGGATGGATGGATGGATGGATGGATGGACGGTAACAGTTACAGCTTACGTACATACTTGTTTTGTCTTTTTTAATAGGATGAAAGAGTAATGGAACGGAGAAAAATTCCCTCCGGCACCGGAAATTGAACCCGGGTTTTCAGCTCTACGTGCTGATGCTTTATCCACTAAGCCACACCGGATACCCATCCCGGTGATATGCGTAAATCACTTCGTGATTTAAGACGGCGCTTATTCCATTGGATCCCGGCCAACTAGTCACTCATAACGAATGCACCTCAGCACATGAGTGGACTTCAGTCCTACGTTCATAGACATCTATGACGTAGTGCAGAGGGCGGCCACTAGAGGAAACCCAAGAGTTGGAACTTAAACTGAGAAGATTCTGTCCGACACCGGGATGGGTATCCGGTGTGGCTTAGTGGATAAAGCATCAGCACGTATAGCTGAAAACCCGGGTTCAATTTCCGGTGCCGGAGGGAATTTTTCTCCGTTCCATTACTCTTTCATCGTATGATGACGCAGAATATCTGCATGGAAATATCATACGTACTTCGGTACATTAAAATAATATATATTTTAATAGGATTTTCTTTGTCTTTCTTTATTTGTAACGCAGTTTGGACTTGGAGTCGACAACCTCAAAGATCTATTCTTGTTGCGCCCAGTATCTTCTCCAAAGAAAGTCGATCTGATGGCCTCAGAAAATATCATCAAGACAGTCGAACACACGCTGGAAAATCGCACAAATACGACGTCGAAGCAGCATCTCGTCAAGGACGTTTTATGGAAATTAGGTGAACATTTTCTCAGATATAAATCTGTGGTAAAAAGAGCATAAATCATAAATTGCAAGTTTTCAGTACAGTAACAGCAAAATTTGAAATGGAGACCAATAGCATTATGGTGGACTGGAAATCGGACGCTACATCAGGCCTGGGCGTTATTAACTCGATTGAGTCACTGCAGATCACCCCTTATCTCCCCACTCCACCCTTCCCGGCTGAGATAGTTATGTTTTTTGTGCCGACAGGAACTCAGTGACAGATTATATCAGACTTTTACGAACTTTCGACTCTCGCTGGTAGCTTAAAATCCACCACTGATGCGCAGAGCCTTACTATGCGTTGGTTTATAAGGCGGTGTAAAGGTAAGCGTTCACTACATCGTATCGCACTGCTCGTACGAATCGCACGCAACGGATATTTTAAGTGCAGTGCGTTCACTGTAACGGCTTCACCTCATCGCCTCATCGGATTCCCCTATCAGCTGTTTAAAACATGATGTCGTACGATATTGACATTACTGAAAGCAGAGGAGTTGAGGTTAGGTCTATTAATTATGACTGTTGGCGAATAAGAATTTGTAATTGCTTCATGCGTCTTAATTGAAGAGGAAGAAACGAAAGAAATATTGGTTACATAATATATTTGCAAGAAACGACTTGATTACTGTAATGGGAACGCCTCAATTTATATAATTCTTCGCAATTTTCTTCTTCTTCTTCTTCATCATCTATCCCTTATGCCTTGCAGCGTCAGGTCGTCCACCCATTTCTTATATCTCTCCCGGTCCAATGCCAATCTTCTTATTTCCCGGATTTCCTTCCCTCTTCTCCTCACCACATCATTAACGTATTGTTCCCATTCTATTCTTGGTCTACCCCTCCTCCTTTTACCTTCTACTCTTGATTCGAATACTTCTTTCACTTTCCTCTCATCTCCCATTCTAACCAGATGTCCAAACCAATTCAGTTCTTTCCTTTCAATTTGTTCTACCACTGGTGCCTGCTGTAGTTCATTTCTAATATTTATATTTCTAACTCTATCTCTCTTAGTTTTCCCAACTACTTTTCTCAGATATTTCATTTCTGATGCCGTCACCCTACTTTTATGCTTATCCATCATTGCCCAAGTCTCAGCACCATATAGCAGTACAGGTAAATACACTGTTTTATAAATCTGCATTTTTGTTTTCTTGTTTACTTCTCTCTTTCCAATAATTGTATTATTTAGACGCGAAATAAGTTTTCCGTCTGCCATTTTGGCGCGACACTGAACATGCCACAACATAATAGTAACAGTTGACCAATTAAAATTGATTTATTAAAGAAGGCCATGATCGCACGCATCGGAAAAGTTGCCCATCCGAGAAACGTGGACGGATTTGCCGAGAGGCGATGCGTCCGATACGATGTAGTGAACGCGGTTACATAACAATTACAGCAAAGATGATCTTTTTCCGATCCGTGCGATTCGTCCGATGCGTGCGATACGATGTAGTGAACGCTTACCTTAAGCGAAAAGGACATGGGCGGGGGCTTCTTCGTCCCTTTAACTTCCCCTCTTATGCCCGCTCTGTTTTACATCATCATGGAAGATGATAGACCTATGCCCTTCTTGCCATCCGAAGAAGTACACTTCTTGTAATCACAAGAGGTCATAACTGAACTCTAGATGAAACAGAGTTTTCATTGGTTACCAAACCTAACAAAATTGTGTCCCCAAAAGAAGCAAACTCTGTCCACCTTCAAACAACGGCAGAGAAAGGAGAAATAACAATTGTCTTGCCAGCGGAAGCGGATTCGAATTAGGCCTAATGTTTTTTTTTTTCTATATTTGGCATAATGTTCAATGCAGATATGTGTTAGATAAAATTTATTAATTTACAATTAATATGCAAGCCTTTTCCTGTTATTAATGTTAATAATTCAAGCTCAGTTGTTTTATATTTATTGCCTAGTTTGTTAATGTGTGTTCAGTTCGTGTGTGTGAACATGTACTGATGTTTAGATTACATTAAAACATGTTTTGAGCTAAAAAGAGTATTCTTGAAAATTACTGCGAAATTGCCCGAGCAGTACTGCGAAGTTACACGAGTTCCTGAAACACACACATATGAACTCATGTTTTAGATGGAGCTATTTCCCTGTTGAGATACACTTAAGAAATAAAATTTTTATACCAATCAATACAATTATGTCTAGTGATTAATTGCTGCATGAAAGAAATTTTTTCAAGCATTTTTGGGTGTAACTGTAGACAGAAAACTTAATACTGCGAAATTAGCCGAATTTGCCTTATACAGGGACATCATTTTATTTTTACTTCAATTTTTATTGTCCCTGAGTTTTTGAATGTACTTCACTTCCACCCCCTTCTACTAATGAAGTTCCACTGTCCTCCAGACAGAATCAAGGCCGCATATAGTAAACAGAACTGAGTTAGTGAGTATAGTACGTTCCAGAAATATGTTCACGTTTTCCAGTGACGAAAGAGCTTTCAATATTGAACCATATTTTCGCACAGGTACTGTCCGTTTGCCTACGTCGCATCCCGATTTCCCCCACCTGCTTCTGCACGCCCCTCTGTAAAAGCTGGGCTGTCTTAGCTCTTTTCTGAAAACATTAGGAATTGGACGTTTACGTAATATTATACAACTGTTTAAAATAACTTAAATAAAAGGGCCTCGTTAAGTAATTAACTGTCACGTGATTTCCCCCCTTTCTACGATCCTGCGGTATAACCACTTGGACGGACAGTAGATAGGCCTAGCATGTCTGAGTAATTGTATCTTTTCGGATCAGGTAGAAGTGAAGATTGAATTTACAGTACGTAAGGTACTCTTTTATAGAGTAGGTACAGAATTATTTCAACATGAGTTACTAGTACGAAGGACGAAACTGGCAATTAGAATTAGATGCAATAGTCTATAGTGCGATAATATGCACAAAAGAACTGAAGCCTGTATCGAAATGAACGGCCACCATTTAAAAAAATGCGTTTAAATATCCATATTATGATTATTTTTCAATTGAACTTCATTCTCTATATTGTACGCTAATGTGCTGTAGACAGTATAATATACACTGCATAATGAATACGTTCGTATGGATAACTCAGTTCGTGAGTAAAAGAACTTATTCTTAATACAATACTGCATTTTGATTAAACAAAAACCTAATGAAAATTATCGAACTCAAAATTGCGATATTTCCTAGTTTACGTAAATGGACGAACTACTTTTCTTCCCTCCTATACCTAGAAATGATTTGTTTGTGTTTTACGCCAGTATCATCGAACTCCAGTTGTGGAAGGGGTTAGCAAACGGTGTTTCCGGTTCTCTAAAGCTACAGCCAGGTTAATATTAAAAATGTTAGTAAAAATAAAATGATATCCCTGTATATGTACGACTTCGTTTGTTTGTTTATTTATTTACCCATCTTTCTGTTTGCACACCTACCCACCCAAGCACCCACCCACCCACCTATCTATCTATCTATCTATCTATCTATCTATCTATCTATCTATCTATCTATCTATCTATCTATCTATCTATCTATCCATCTATCCATCCATCCATCCATCCATCCATCCATCCATCCATCCATCCATCCATCCATCCATCCATCCATCCATCCATCCATCCATCCATCCATCTATCTATCTATCTATCTATCTATCTATCTATCTATCTATCTATCTATCTATCTATCTATCCATCCATCTTAGTGTAGAATTGAACAATTGTGCGATGTTTCACTTGCAGCCATGGACTTCATGACCCCTCTCGGTAATGTGTTTGCTACGCACGTTATCTGGTATCTCTCCAAGATACTTGAATACGTGGGGCCACTCGCAATAACCACGGTGCTTGACGTCGCAGTTCAAGTCATCAACTTCGTCACATCCTGCGCAGAATTCCTTGTCGCCGTCTACAAGACGTTACCGTGATTCAGTGTGTGTGATGACCGGAGCGCTCGGGTGATTTCTATCGTTGAACAATAAAGGCAATTCAAACAAGTTTATCACTCTCCATTAATATTAGTGATAATGGAGTCAGCACACACAATTCTGATTTCGAACATGCATTTTGTGAGTGACATAAATAGAATCTTGTGTGCTTTTAAAAATTAAGTTCGGACCAGTCAAACGAAATTAGATCAAAAAAGTTCGTGAAACTCAATACATTCACAATATCTCATATGAACATTAGGAAAAAATGTAAATGAATTTAAAATATTTTAATGAAGTCTAGGTTTTAATTATTATATAATAAATTGATCACATGTCCTGAGAAACTGCACCGTCCAAACGAACATTCACACTTCTACAGTTAATTGACATGATAATTTGTGTTTCAGAAGTGTAACAGTTCAAAGGTTGCGACAGATTGAATTATGATATAAAATATACTTCATAAAATCTTACAGAGAAAAGTTATATCATCAGGGAATTGGTTAATTCGTACGAGCTTTTCAGGACACAACATTTACTCAAGATGTGCAATCAGATGCTGAAACCATCAATTAGAGATGAAAATAAAATAAAAGTGTCGTGTCGGTTGGATAGATATCATCTCATGAGAAGTTTATGATGTAATTTCAAAAAAGTAACGCTAATTTTATTATTTAGATTTTCTAAAATGAATATAAAAGGAAGAGGTTAAACCACCGTATAGATAATTACACAGTATGGACACTTCGCGTCAATACCTTTGATGTAGCAGGACTGATTTCAATGACCTTCAAACCTGTTTGAGCGTGAGATTCTGCTTTCTCCCAGGAGTTGGAACTGACATCACACCAGCTAGCGGTCGACACAGCGGAAACATACCAAATACAATTAATACATCTAGGTACATTATGTACTCAAATAAAATAAACAGTTGACAACACTGAACCTACGAAGCTGAATTAAAATAATTAGAAGATGACTCATTCACAATTAGAGATGAGCTTAAACGATATTTTCAAATATCTGTGACAACTGTGACTGTGACAAATATATGTGACATCGGTGATTTTGTCACACCGATATTTTTATAAGATAAGTGAGCAAAATATGCAAGAACAGGAATAATTTTTTTTTAAGTGTGTTTGCATGGAGAAGATTTTGGTATCAAGACAGAATGGAACTGTTTCGTAACATCCCATAGTAAAGGTCAACAATAGGATGCTATAATTATGCCCCGAAATTTATTTGAATGGCAGAGGAAAATATGAAGGAAACTGTATCAACAGTTATGATGAAGCAGCTGAAATTCGAAAGTAAGTCATTGATATTTTGTCGTTTCAAATTTCGATGTAGAACAGATTTCTTTTCATCTACGACATAAGCCTCTCGGCTTTTACTTCTCTGCCATGCTAATAATTTTATTGTCCTTTAAAAACCACAACCCAGATCCAACAGCTAGACCATTGAAGAAGACTGTTTTGGATATATTTTAGGAGAAAAAAAAAACACATGTGTACACGTCCATTTTGGCGAACAATTACGACATTTTGTTGCGTTTAATCAAGGCTATCTCTAGTAGAGATACTAGAGATAGCCTTGGTTTAATGCGAGGCATCTGTAGCTCGAGTAAAAATAGTGTTCATATTAGCATTGAAGCAACTTAAATGAGACCCTATTAAAAAAAGAATGACTAATCTTACAGACTTTTTAACTCATATCGCAGAAGAGAATAAGTAAAAAAAGAAGAATCAGAACGATGCATAGTTCAGTGATCTGTATTTTCGTTTACGTAATCCGACCTTCGTCTGTTCCGACCTTTAAACTTTGTCGCATATCAACGTTATGTCAGTAGCAGTTCTTTTGTGATGAATGCACACGAACTCTGATTTACGGTCTTCATAGGACAAGTTACTGTGTATCTGTAATATGTGGAAGTTTGCCCCTATAAGATGGTGAAAGATGTGAACCCACATCCTGCATATTTTGTAACAATTATAGGACTATTTTTTCGTTAATTTTGTAGGTATCTGTGGCGATTTACAGATACAAACTATGATATAGCCTATATTCTGACAATAAGACAATGATGTGACTATGAATTGCGTCAAGGACAAGAAAGACTAGGCATATCCATTTTCAGAAGCTACAAACTCGAAGTCGGACTGCAAAGCCCCGGATTCAATCCCAGGTGGCGGCGGGAATATTCTCGTTGCCAAAATGTTTATTATGGCCCCGAGTCCACTTAACCTCCTATAAAATCGAGTGACGTATCTTTCTCGAGAGTGACAGGTGGTCGGAGCGTGGTGCTAACCACACCACTTCGACTTTACCGAGATCACAAAAGCATAGAGCTCTACTTCCATGCCTCCATGTGCCATTATGGCGTGTCAATGGAAAATAAAAAAGCAAAATCTTTTCGAAATGCCGTTTAAGACTCTGTATGTTTTTAAAACGTCATTAAAAATTTTACAATTTTCTTTTAGCAAGAGAGGAAATGTGTACCATATGTACCTATGTATGAAACGCTGTGTTAATGTACCATATATTCTGACCAGTCATTTCAAACCCGTCACAACCGACTTTTTCCTCAACTGGAAAATACTTTAATGGAATTAAAACACTCATACTACAACTGCTACTGCTGTAATAATAATAATAATAATAATAATAATAATAATAATAATACTTACTTACTGGCTTTTAAGGAACCCGGAGGTTCATTGCCGCCCTCACATAAGACTGCCATTGATCCCTATCCTGAGCAAGATTAATCCATTCTCTATCATCAAATCCCACCTCCCTCAAATCCATTTTTATATTATCTTTCCATCTACGTCTCGGCCTCCCTAGAGGTCTTTTTCCCTCCGGCCTCCCAACTAACACTCTATGTGCATTTCTGGATTCGCCCATACGTGCTACATGCCCTGCCCATCTCAAACGTCTGGATTTAATGTTCCTAATTATGTCAGGTGAAGAACACAATGCGTGCAGTTCTGTGTTGTGTAACTTTCTCCATTCTCCTGTAACTTCATCCTTCTTAGCCCCAAATATTTTCCTGAGAACCTTATTCTCAAACACCCTTAACCTATGTTCCTCTCTCAACGTGAGAGTCCAAGTTTCACAACCATAAAGAACAACCGGTAATATAATTGTTTTATAAATTCTAACTTTCAGATTTTTTGACAGCAGACTGGATGATAAAAGCTTCTCAACCGAATAATAACAGGCATTTCCCATATTTATTCTGTGTTTAATTTCCTCCCGAGTATCCCAAGATATTTGAACTTCTCCACCTCTTCGAAAGATAAATTTCCAATTTTTAATTGCCATTTCGCACAATATTTCCGTCACAAGACATAATCATATACTTTGTCTTTTCGGGATTTACTTCCATACCTATTTCTTTACTTGCTTCCAGTAAAATCATCGTGTTTTCCTAATCATTTGTGGATAATAATAATAATAATAATAATAATAATAATAATAATAATAATAATAGTAATAATAATAAAATAATAATAGTAATAGTAATAATAATAGTAATAGATAATATTTCCACACTTTTGAATAGCAATGCATAATTAAAAGCTTTGGTTGTATATTACAACATTCACGCCGATAATTATAATGATAAGATAATATTTTCACTTTTTAATAGCAATGCATAATTAAAAAGTTTTGGTTGTATATTACAACATTAACACCAATAATAATAATAATAATAATAATAATAATAATAATAATATGTATGGCTGTGAAACTTGGACTCTCACTTTGAGAGAGGAACAGAGATTGAGGGTTTTTGAGAATAAGGTTCTTAGGAAAATATTTGGGGCTAAGAGGGATGAAGTTACAGGAGAATGGAGAAAGTTACACAACGCAGAACTGCACGCATTGCATCCTTCACCTGACATAATTAGGAACATTAAATCCAGACGTTTGAGATGGGCTGGGCATGTAGCACGTATGGGTGAATCCAGAAATGCATATAGAGTGTTAGTTGGGAGGCCAGAGGGGAAAAGACCTTTGGGAAGGCCGAGACGTAGATGGGAAGATAATAGTAAAATGGATTTGAGGGAGGTGGGATATGATGATAGAGACTGGATTAATCTTGCTCAGTATAGGGACCAATGGCGGGCTTATGTGAGGGCGGCAATGAACCTCCGGGTTCCTTAAAAGCCAGTAAGTAAGTAAGTAAGTAATAATAATAATAATAATAATAATAATAATAATAATAATAATAATTCCACATTTTTGAATAGCATTGCGCAATTAAATAACTGTAGAAGTATTTAAAGTGAACGCTCCTTCCTCAGTTAAAATATGTTTGAGTACTTAACAAAACTCTTCTACCATAGATATACAAAGAAATAACAGAAATTACCACTCAGTACATCTCTGCAATCAACATTTGTAATGACAAGACACAATAGCTAGGTACTTCACCTGAAAACGGTAATCATATAATGAAGGTATGCATTTGTATATAAATATTTTATACCTGTAAGATGCTTATAGAGAACTGTAAACTTGATACCGAAATTTTTAAATATTGTCAATTATTTTATTGTATTTCCTTTAGAGAAATATGAAAGAAGAAAAAAAAAAGAACAAGTTAGTGGTCAATACTAATCTTCGAGCCGAGTAAATATCATCTGACGTCAGTAAATAAATACAGTGCAGCGGTTTCCATCGTTGCGTCGCTGTTCTTTCTTCTTAAAGTTATCTGAATGCTTAGAAAACAATGTCGGGAGTGAAAGAACGTACACTCATTATAATCCATTGCGACGGAATCCAGAGGACATTCATGGGCAGAATCATTGAACGATTTGAATCAAAAGGTTTCAGAATTGTTGCGCTTAAATTCATCTGGGTATGTTTCATCAGTGTCATTCTGCCCTTGTATAACAAAGCATACTTTGTCATCTAACCTGTCCATCCTATCTAAACTGTCGAATGTCTCTATAGGCCTATAGTACACTATAGCGAATCCTTGACATTTGTTTGACATTTTAGCCTACAGAAGATAAAGTGAAGAAGCATTATGCAGAACATGTGAACGAGCCGTTCTTTTCTACACTTATCGCAGACACATTATCGGGACCTGTTGTTGTGATGGTAAGAGATTTCTCTTTTCTTTTTGTGTATAACTATATGTTTCACATTAAAGTATATATTAGGAAAGTAACAAAATATCTACAAAGGTGACAGGTAGAGCTATCCCTATTTTTTAATTGAATATCCATATTTAATTAACCCTATTTTACCATAATGATAAATTAGGGTTATAATTAAATAGCCTACATTTCCGACACAAATGCACAAAGGTTACAAGCGAATACATATTATAACTTATAACAGACAGACAATTACATCACATGCAAGTACATAAGTAAGTATGTTGAATATATTACACAGAAACATATATATATATATATATATATATATATATATATATATATATATATAAGACATAAAAGCAGACGTATTACATAAAAGTGCATACATATGACATAAAAACATCTATATATATATATAATTTGAACTGGTAATGGAAATTACGGAAAAAAGGCTGAACGGATTTTAATAAATGATCCCTCATTTTGAAGCTTGGAACTCAAAGTTTTTTCAGAAAAATAGTAGTTTTCAGTGAAATGTCAATTTTTCAACATAATTTTCCTATTTTCCAAAATCCATCTGTCGTCAGTTTTGAGAACTAGCTAATTGCATTTCTGAATAAAACAAAACACACACTACAGTAAACAATATTACACGAAGGCCATGATCTGCAAGAATGCTGACATATTTAGAGCTTAAATTAAATTGGTTATTAAAAACTTAACTTGCTAAAAATAATTTACAGGTTCAATTCTGTGGTGTGTAATTTTCTGGGTACAGCTGTGTATTGGATATTAAAAACTACAAAACTTGAGGTGGTTTGATGACATTATTACTATTAGAAATGAAATATTATTGTAGTTAATGCCGTGATGTGACTATTTTTCATTAATTATACATATTAATGCTATAATGATGATATTATGAAAGTGAAAAGTTTTGGGGTTATTTAAGTAGATGTAGAGAATAACTTAAATTAGATTTTGATTTCTATATTTTACTGAGTGGCGGCTATATAGTATATATAGTATATGTTACTGAAAGCTATAAAACTTACGTAAGATAATATTATTAAAAATCAAATATTTTTATAGTTATTAATCAAGTGGGGTTGGGTCTTTTTCATATATTTAATGGCGGTGTGGTGTAGATATTTATATGCGTGGTTCTCTTCAGTATTGGCTCGAGAGAGAGTATCTTTCATTATTATGGAAGCAAATAACTTTCAGAATGTCTGGTATTCTTCATTGAAAATAAATCTGAAAAATGTTTATTTGAACGTCTAATGAACTTAGTTTGCAGCATTTGCTGCACAAGCCACTAGTATTATATATAAAGTACATATTTAATAATAATAATAATAATAATAATAATAATAATAATAATAATAATAATAATAATGGGGTTTTTCATGGTTTCCCTCAGTCACAAAGGCAAATGCCGGATTGAAAATTTACATACCGTGATTTATCATCGCCTCAATCACCAATATCATAAACATTACTCAAAATCTAAAATAAGTTTTATGAACACAAGCCACCTGTAACACGCGACATAGAAACAGGAACTCAATAGTAGTAAAAACGGCCTACTGATATACTCAAAGATCCTACACATGACTTATGATCACAGATGTTTTTTTTTATTATTTTACGACCCTTTATCAACTGCTGTGCTTATATAGGGTCTGAACGAGAAGATGATAATGCCAGCAAAATAGTCCATGGTCAGGGCCGAAAGTTAACCAGAATTGCTCTTAATGGGTTGAGGGAAAGCCCTTGAAAACATTAGGTAACTTGACCTAACCAGAATTTTAACCCGGACCCGCTCGTTCACGGTCAGGAATACTAACCGCTACTCCACAGATGTTAAAGCATGTATAAATAAACTTTAATAATAATAATAATAATAATAATAATAATAATAATAATAATATAATACTGTATGTTATACAATTTATTTACGTTTGTAGGTCTGGGAAGGCCCAAACGTAGTAAAAATTGGAAGACTTTTGATTGGTGCCACTGATCCTAAAGATTCCCACCCAGGAACAATCCGAGGTGATGTCAGCATACAAGATGGTTGCAAGTAAGTTTACTATTATGTGTCGTCACGACGAAATGATATGGCATTTGGTTTGGCTTGTCTTTACGAGGACTGGACCTGGAAAGTCTTACACTCAGGCACGCTTTGACCATTGTGCTCTTTATATATGGGATCATGGTCGAAGTCAGGGATGCAATCGTGAACCCGATTCTGACAGGTGGGCCATCCTGCCTCAGCATCTGATAGAGCCAGTGGACTGCCAAGGAACTTTTCAACTTTTTACTTTCCAGTTTGCACTTTCCGTTGCAATTTCTGTTCCACTATCACTTTTGAAAACTGGTTCGAAAAGTGAAAAGGAAAAGCAGGGGGAACTTTTCGAATATATTAGGCCTACTACTTCTGTTCCATCATTACAAAAATTTTGAAACGTGCAAAGTCATATGCTGAAAAGTGAATGGGATTTTTGAAAAGAACCTAGTCTCTTTGCCATTAGTTTTAAATTTATTAAATTCATTATATTTTTGCTATGGATTCAAAATAATTTAGAGAAGAAAATATAGTAATAAGAAGAGAAAATTTACCATTAAGTGAGTCAAGTGATGAAGAACCCAAAAAAAAAGTAGGCCTATAATTGAAGACCTCCCTCAAAGAAGGTTGTATATCATATACTTTTTCATATGATAGACAACCTTATTTGAGGGAGGTATTCAATTATGAAAACAGGACAAACTTCCATAACCTCAATTTGTTTACATTTTGTGAAAGTTTTTTAATTACTTCAACTCAAGCAGATTATGTCCTTGAAAGAACTGGGCCTATTTTGGAACAAAAAACAAGAAGTTTATCTGTTTTATTTAAAAAACAATTTGTTACTGTCACGTTTTTATTGGCTAGAAAATGGAGCTCAGCAACATGGAATTGCAATTGCTATTGATTTGCAAAGTTGAGAAGTTGAAAGTGAAATATTGCGAAGTTGCAAAATCCAATGGTGGAATAGGCACCAGATCCTATTTTGCGAACGATTAGCGTGATAAACTTTTCGGAAACCTGTACTAGCTCAGCTTATTTTTAATATTGCAGATGGGACATGAAGTAAGAGAGAGGTGGAGAGCCTTGGTGGAATGATAGAGAGAATGGGAGTACCCCGAGAAACCCTCTGCAACTTCGACTTTGTCCACCACAAATTCCATCACGACGGATCGAACCCGGCCTGGGTGACTTAGATTTGAGGCACAGACGCGGCAAAAGAATGTGTCGTATTTACATAATTGCGAATCTTTTTCATGCTAGGTATTTAACGTAATATTGTGTCGAATTGTGCGCAATCACTGTCTACGGAACTAGTGCTGAGTGGTCAGATTCATGAGCGAACCGACTCTTTTGAACGACTTCCTCAATTGAGCGGTAATGAAACACTTCATTAGTTCAGAGCTGGTCGTTCACAAAGAAGTCGGTGACTCTTGAGAGGAATGTAAATAATAGACTCTTTAACAAACGAACGAACTTCCAACATCCCGCGCTCGCCAGTAGCCAATGACGTGGCATAAATTATCACGTGACTTAAGATCGAATTCATAGTCGTCACTTATAAAATGAGGAAACACTTAAATAATGAGCATTTCCTTAGCACTTATTTCAGATCGTATTGCAGAGACGCTACTCATTCATATGCCCTGAGCATTCCCTTGACATAGAAAGAAATATGGCAACATGGCTAAACGTGAGCGCTTTCCTACATTCAATTGTTTTCCCGCGCCTTCAAATTGTTAAGTCGGCATTATTGTCATACACAAATACACAAGTAAATATAGAACTAAAAATTATACAAAATGTCCAGAAAGCATTTTACAGAAAAGAAAGAAGTGAGCTAACTAGTTATGAAATATGGAAATATCGTCGAAAGTAAAAAAAAATTGATAATTGTTCTCTCTAAAAGAAGAAATTGACATGGAACAAAATTGCAGTTGAGTTTAATGCAAACTCCGGAAATATTCCTGTAAGTAAATCATTTTAATTTATTTTTCAGTTATTTTTATCCTAAACAAAGTGGAAATGATATAATTACGCAAATTTTAACAGCTTATTCCTTGGGTAGAATACAAACAAAAATGCAAATTACACTTTGTTGGGACGTGAATATTTTTCGAAAAAAAAAAATGCCACTTAAATCTATTTGAAATGCTGCTGCATCATAAAATCTCAAAGCAACCAGTACTTTCAGCAGTGGCGAAATCGGTAAGCCTCATGGCTGTATTGTGAATTGAAATGAGAGACACCAGAATATTCACAACAGTGTTCTTGTCGAAACGGTATCTCCTCTTAAATTGTTGATCATTATACATCTCTACAGGGTTTTCCATATCTCTGATATATCTTTTGCTTGCCGAAACTCATTTTCATTTTAATTACAGAACTCAATAAATTAAATTAAATCATAATCATCTATTGTATACCGAATCAGCTGATTACAATCACATGACGAAATACTTGAGTAAGCTGACAAGCTACCTTATTTGAATAAGTGTTCACTTTAGTGGGATTTATGAATTGGAAATTATTATAAGCAACTGCTTAAGTGTTTCCTTACGATAAGTGTTGACTATGAATTCGGCCCTTAGTATGTAAATCAGCTATTACAGTAGTATGCTGATTTGAGTTACTAAACACGGGAGTTCAGATGGAATGGTACACTTCATTTCGGCATATCTTCAAGGCAGTACATTCAAGGGCCGAATAGGTAATAGTTTCTCCAACCCTCGTGAAATTCAAGCAGGATTCCCTCACGGGTCTGTCATTGGGGCCCTACTGTTTACTATGTTCATCAATGAACTCCCTTTTTGCTACATCAATGGCGAAAGAGGTCATCTGTATATATCTGCAGACGACACAGCCCTCACGTACAGGTTAGCGTCCTGTAGATTACAGTCGATCCTAGATCACCTCCAGCCGTGGTTCCGTGACTGTAGGATCACTATCAACATACATAAATAACAGGCCAAGCTTTTTCACGAAGAGCTAGGTTCGAAGGCATACCATCACCTACAAGAAAGATTGGATAATTCTGGATTTGCAATGAAACACCTGCCCTTGGGCAGAACATTGTGAACGAATGAAGCTGTCTTTGCGACCGAATGCTTCCAGGGTTTCTGTGCATTGTCACGATGCTCTAGTTTCTTATTTAAACATATTTCTTTAAATAAAACTCTGGTTAAAGTTAGTTGAGAGTTTTATAAAATGCGCACCTATTGAAAATTTTTATTGTTGTTATTTCAGAAATACTATCCACGGCTCAGATACAGTGGACTCTGCTAACCGTGAAATCAGTCTCTGGTTTGAGCCCAATGAAATGGTTGACTGGCAGTCAGCATATGATGCTTGGATGTAAGAGTAATAGACGTGTATCTACCATCAAGTGTGTACTTTATATAAACAAAATATAATTATTATATTTAAAAACTGATATCTTTTAAATATTAATATTTTAATATATACACTTACTAATATTATTATAATGGGCGAAAAAAAAACTACCATTTTTGTAAAAACTTAATCAATAAATACATTTCCAAACAAAATCTGACATTTTCAAAAGATGTTTATCTACAAAATGCGCAGAAAATAAATCATGATTATTGGCACCATTACAATGGAAGCCACCGGCTTGGCTAATCGGTTAAGATGCTTGCCTGCCGGTCTGAAGTTGCGCTCGGGCGTGGGTTCGATCCCCGCTTGGGCTAATTACCTGGTTGGTTTTTTTTCCGAGGTTTTCCCAAAACCGTAAGGTGAATTCCAGGTAATCTATGGTGAATCTTCGAACTCATCTCGCTATCACCAATCCCATCGATACTAAATAGCATAGTAGTTGATAAAGCGTCGTTAAATAACAAACTATAAAACTACTGGGTTATTTAGCATTGAATGGGATTCGTGATAGCAAGATCAGCTTGAGGATTCGCCATAGATCATCCGATATTCGCCTTACAGTTGGGAATATTTAGGAAAAAGACCCAAGCAAGAATGGAATCCATGGCTGAGCACAACCCCAGATCAGCAGGCAATTGCGCTAATCCCCATTTCAGTTTGGTTGATAGGCTTTCCCTTCTACTCACACTCTTTACCGTCCGTGAAGGGGAAGATGCTACTGTCTACCTTACTAACGTTCGACTAATTGACTTTGAACATAGTGAAAATTCTTATTATTGAAAAGGTTTACCTGTAATCTATATTTCGAAAAATCTATACTAAGCGTTTGTATTTCATTTTACTGTTGTTTATATCACCTGGCACATTAAAAACCTACTGAGAGCAGAAGATAAATGTTTTCTTCACCGCTAGTTGCTACTCTAAGCATGTAGGTACAATGGGACAATCTGCACTGTGTTACTCCTCCCTGACTTCATAATACAAACTGGAACCCCTTAATTTAATTAATTATTAGTTGAAAATATTGTAAGAACGACACTAAAATATACTGAAACATGTAATTGTCAGACATCTGTGTCTCTGTATTTTATATCCACTTATGTACTTCATTTAATATTTTATTTTCTTGTGTGTACAACTTGGGGGGGGGGGTGCAGGTGTAAGAGGTAACAGCTACCAGTCTGTTACTGACGGACTCAGGGCAAGTAGAAGGGGAAAGAAATGCCTTCGCATCCTCTCAACTTGTATGAAATGTCGTTTAGTGCCCAAGCTATGCTGATGGCTGCTTTGTCTACTTACTGAATGACCCAGTATAAAATTGATTTAGGGGAGAGTCGGGTAGTATCGGACATCGGGTAATATCGGACAGTGCGTTTCTTTCATCTACCACCATATGGTAGTACCTGAATGACATGGTTACGTTTCTCTATGCGACTTCACAGAAACGTAACCATGTCAATCAGGTACTATCATCTTGTGGTAGATGAAAGAAACTCACTGTCCGATATTACCCGATGTCCGATACTACCCGACTCTCCCCTAAATCATTTTGTTCACATGTGAATAAATATGAAATACTTCACTCAATTTTTTTTCCTCCATTATCCATTTATTTTTTCCCTTCTAAAGCAAATTTGTTAGGACACTGTACAAGCTACGAACTCTGGTGGGTGTTCGAAATATCACAAACTGAATTTCTACACGAGAATCTCAAAATGCGTTTAGTGAGGGAAATGCCTACATAAAAACATACTAACAGGGGCGAATGCTAGTCACGAAAGTTAGGCTTGCTATTTTATTTATAGAGGAAGATGGGAGGATATAATAATTCATAATTAATACAAATAATCAGACCCACACAAATAATTTATTTTATAATAATTATAATAATAATAATAATAATTCTTTATTTATACTGGCAGAGTTAAGGCCATAGGGCCTTCTCTTACACTCTACCAGGTCACAAAGTATACAAGCAGTTAAAATTTAACAAAAAGTTAAAGAACAGAATACTAACATATTACAAAAAAAATAATAATAATAGCATAATAAAAACGACACTAAACAACTGAAAATAATACCATAATAGAAAAAAAAGAAAGTAAAATACATTGGAATATAGTGAAAGCAATTCATTTAGTATAAATGGTTAATATGGAAAAACGTAAGGAAGAATATATCAAAATGGAATGTAATAAAATAATAATAAAAAAGAAAAGAAATACGAAAATGAAATAAAACTCACGATAAAAAGGCTATGATAATAAATTCATCGGCTGATAAAGAGAACAAAAA